>NC_044365.1:12886096-13186096 GCF_007364275.1 Archocentrus centrarchus | reverse complement strand
TTAACAAATGTAAGCATCATTTCCAATCCAGTCTTAGAGGTGCTAAGTAAATGGTTACTTCTGATGCAAAGTCAGTGTAGTAAAATATTTCCATGTTTATAAGTATAAAGTAGCATAAAACAGAAATACTCCAGTATCTCTAGTTTATACTAAAGTTCAGTGCTAAAAACTCTTTGTCAGTCTGTTCCACTGACAAACACAAAGTAGAAACAGAGACCAGCTGCTTCCTAGATATGATTCATAAGAAACGATGGCGGCATATTCTAAATGAAACAAAAGACTGATGGATTAGTGATAAAACAGCAGGTTCCAATATTTGTTTGAGGAGAGCTAAATCAAAGGTTTGTAAAACACCTTCTGTCAATGAGGTAAATGCTCATAAAGTGGCCAACAGGAGAGCATCATCTAGGTTTTTTTTCCCTGTGTGCAGGAATAAAGCTGTCAGCACTCACACACACATACAGTGCGATGTAAAAACTACGCATCATAATGCAAAGCACGACCACACTCTTTATATAACCTCTCCTCTGTTTCTGATGTCCTTTCACTGAGTGTAAATATGGCAGTTGTGGCATTTTGTTTGGTCATTTCATTATGAGTTATCTTCCCCATTAGCCATTTCACTCATCTGCAAAGTCTCCCTACCTGCCATGCAGCATTGTGCTAAGACAAAAAGTCAGTGCTGTGTATGCAAATATGACATTCAGCCATCTAGACTTCTATCCGCTAATCTGATACATCAGCCTTGCAATCGAGCTCCTCGGGGAGCACAAAAACATAATATATGCTTATGCACTGGAGGCGAGTTAGGAGTCATCAGGGCTGTCTCACGACGCTGGTTAAAAAGCTCGGTGAGTTTGTGTGCACCAGCGCACACTGTACAGGTAGCGAAGGCACACAAAGTGGATTTTAAAAAAGTACTAAAAACAAATAGGCCACTGAGACCCTGAGCTTGAACCAGCTGAGTGTGTGATCGTATGCTTAGTTAGCTGAAGAGAACAGTGCACATATGGCTCGTTGATTATTGAAAAGTCTCTTGCGAACAAAGCGGTGCAGTTTCCATGGAGCTTATTATAGAGGAGAGAGCATTCTTTGGCACTGCAGAGGGAGGTCGTAACAAACAAGATGTAATG
The DNA here is from genome assembly GCF_007364275.1 of Archocentrus centrarchus. NCBI lineage: Eukaryota > Metazoa > Chordata > Actinopteri > Cichliformes > Cichlidae > Archocentrus > Archocentrus centrarchus. The sequence goes on along the minus strand of NC_044365.1, from coordinate 13,184,963 downwards.
CCATTAAGCATACTGTAATGAGTAATGGAACACAATGCATGCTGAAGTTGTTGGAGAAACCTTGGAAACCAAAGTCCACGAAGCCTTTGCAACATGCTGGCAACAGTTTAAATGAGTGATTCCAGTAGAGTCACTGCAAGTATTCCCTCATGTTCTGTACTTTACTCAGACCGTTCTGCTACTTTATGCTTCATGCAATCGTGTCACAAAGTATTCAGGCTTTGGTTTATTTTAGTTCATCGTAGATGCAATTTTAAATGGATTAAACCCCATCAGTGTTTACCTAATAACCCATAATTACAAAATGACTTTAGAAATTAAGACCCTTAATTGTGGTACTTAATATTATGCTTAAACCTATCTTTGAGATGAGTCTTGAACTTGATAAAAAAAACCAAAAAAAAAAACATATATGGCTCCACAATTCAGACTGAATGCCAGGAAAAATAATAAGTGCTGAAGTTCAAAGAACTCCGTGTAAATGTCCACAATAAAACTATCAAGGTGTAACATCACTTTTATGAAGCTCTGGATGTTCCAAAGAAGCTTCCATAATTGTGAAATTAGGAGGAAGGAAAAGAAATGTGTGAAACGGTCATCGTGGTTCTAACTCAAAGTTCCCCGTTTGGTCAAGCTGCATAACCATTATGTGCATGATCAGCAGTCAAAAACCCCACAGCCAGAGTTTTTACAAGTCCAATCTATTCATTATTAGGAGTTAAAGGGACACACAAGAACGCAGGGATTGTGAATGTAAGACTTGCAGTGGACTATTTTTGGAGGGTTGTATTGCTACTTTTCTCTCGAGTAAAGAACGAATTTCCTTTTTGCACCACCGTGCTAAATCTGCAGCTGCATTTACAAACAGACTAATGTCGACTTTTGATTTATGATTAGATTTTGAATAATTCACGTCTCGCTCTGACCGTTCAGTTTAATCAACTGGATTTAGAGACATAATTTCACAGGCTGATTGTCATTTTACATTCAGCAATCAGTGGGTCAAACTCCTACAAAGGTAGAGATCCAACTTTCAGTGTCAGTGTAATGATCAGCAAAGGAGCAGAAGTCAGTCAAAAAGGGGCCTTCCAGATAACCGATTAACTAGCTGCAGCAAGAGTTATCTGCCCGTTTCATGGGACTTGAAACATAAATAACAAGGAGATTTAAAAGCTGCAGAATGTGCACATGCAGTACTCGAGAAATCTCTACGTGCTTTAAAGATAGAGCAGAAGATAAATCTGTTACCTCAAGAAGAGTTCAAGTTGAGAGTAGAGGAAGCGTAGCAGGGCTCTTCGGGCTGTGACTTCAGCGTGACAGTCATTGACTACTTGTCCCTGATCACTCAGATACTCTCCGTTGATGCACTTGGTGCCAGTAGATAACGCCACCACCTGGGCGTGCCTCACGTCCAGACCTGTTGAACAAATACAGACAAATGTTCACATTATTGCGGCTGTCATACGTTCCATTGACTACATTGATTCCTCAATCCATAAGCTTAATAGTAACCCTTAATGCCAGCAGCATGTCCTTTCTCACCTTTCGATCTGTGGGAGGCATTTTATCATCGTTAAGAAAAAAATGTGCTAGAACACGCACGTTCTCTACCTTGACCTGACCAAAGCATTTAAGTTCCCTCAATGAAAATTAAGAAAAGAAGACATTAAATTCATTTCAATTTTATTTATAAAGCGCCAAACCACAACAAGAGTCGCTTACATGATGAAAACATGTAGAAGTTCATTTTGACAGAATAGAGTCCAACACTAAAAAAAACTAATGAAAACAAACCTCTGTGCCCTCAAATATGATGAATGACTGGACTAAAAAAAAAACAGACCCTACTTAGCAAGCTGCAGGCTGAACCAAAGTGTGGCATTAAAATACAAGAATATACAGCCTTAGCATCCATATTTTTCTACTCTTTTGCACTGACGTTATTAATTAAACCACAGGAATTGGAACAAAATTGCAACAAAATTAGCCTGTTGTGCAAGTCATCATGTCGAGGGAGCACAGAACACAGTAGGTGTGCTTCTTTAAGAACTTAATGGTGATTCAGGGAAGAAAGCCTTTATGACACTATCTTTGATCAGTTACTGCCACAGCTGCTGCCACGTGCCCTCTTATTTACCGATCAACTAACAGCACGTTTTACTGCTACATCCCTATGCTGTTTAGCCTGTTGCTACTACTTGTAAATAGTCGGCTGCTACCCAGATAGCAAATGTATACTGCTGCTCATTTTGGTTAACCGTAGGAATTATATCTACTTCCCCAAACCAGCAGATACATCTGTCAGTGTTTCTGTTGAACTGATGCAGAGTTAGCAGGCTGGCAGTCCAGAGAAGAAGGAAGGAGTTTGCTGTATCCATAATCTGGTTTTGTAAGTGCTAAAAAAGTGATTGCAAGGCATCGTCTGAAATTCACGGTATGGTACCTCTATGAGATTCAGATTCCAACTAACTCTGTTTGCGATGATATGACAGGAAAGAGAAATGAAAAATGAAAATATGCTACGAGAGAGATCGCCGATCAAAAGGCCATCCCGTCTCGTGTTGGTTTTCCTTTAACAAAAAGAGACTTTTTCTCAGTGAGGATTCAGGCCAGTGCGGGGCCATGTGACTGACTGACAGATAGACAGAGGTCGTGCAGAGGAGGGAGGAGGAGGGCAAGTGGTGGCGGGGGCGCTGGATCAGCACGCTCACGGCTTGCCATTCCTTCCTTTCTGCCACAAATCTCTCCCATCGCCTCTGAAAGTCAGGCTTCGCTGGCTTCTGGCAGACCTGCAGGCATCGCCGGACCGGCACATGAGCTTTTATCAGCCTCGGCCCAGATGGCACTGCAGCGTTAGAGTCCTGACACCTTCAGTGATGAGGAGAAGGAAGGAGGGCAGGGGAGGAAAAAAAGCTGAACGGGAGAGGGGGGTGCATGACTGTGTGTGTGTGTGTGTGTGTGTGTGTGTGTGTGTGTGTGTGTGTGTGTGTGTGTGGGGCAGTTATAGAAAAAAACAGAACAGTGAAGAAGAAAGGAAAAGTCTGGGTAAGGTGAAACAAATTAAACTTTTACTCTAGAAAGCAGAAAACCTGAAAATAGAATTTAACTTAAAAATTTAATGCATTGAAAAAGTTTTTTTAAATATTGTCAAAGTCACGACAGGAAAACCTGGGATTAATGTTTTTTTTACTATTTGCATCAAAGGAAGGGAATCTGTATTGTTCTGTTCAGTGTCCTAGTTTTGCAGGCAGACTGAAATCATTTAACTTGTTTCCACAGATTAGGGGAGAACACTCCAGCCACTGTTTTCAATACAGTTTTCAATACATGATCAGATTTTCCTGGGGGCAGTAAAAGCTCATCTTTGACATACTGACATTTTTAGGTCGACACATTTTTGGCCTTTTAGGCAAACGGCTGCTTACTTACAGTACACAACCCACAGATACATGGCAGTATTAGTCACTGGGCCATGTGAAGAAGTCCAACATTTACTCCTCCTTTGGTCTCCACCAACCTCTGAAGAAAATATGTGGCTCTTTGCCTGCTAAATCTTTCACTATGCTTAACACACTGGTATGGGAGCTTTTGTTTTCTGGACTCTTGTGGTGGTAATCTAGAGCTCTTGAGGGGGTGTTCACAGTCTGCAGTGGTCAGCATCTATCAAAAGTGGTATAAGGAAGGAACTGTGGTGAACCAGCAACAGGGTCATGACAAGGTCATGGGTGGCCAAGGCTCACTGACACACTTGGGGAGCGAAGGCTGACCCGTATGGTCTGATCCAACAGACGAGCTGCTGTAGCTGCCTAATACTGTGTTGGTCCTCAGGGCTGTTTAGGCAGCAAAAGGGGACCAACACAATATTATGCATGTGCTATACCCACAGTTTCAGAAAACACGTCATACTGTGCAGTTTTCTGCAATTGATCAAATGTATCAATTGAGCTTGGATCAAGATATTAAAGCAGATTTCTGTAGGTTTAAAATTCTGCACTATTACAGTAAAACATACAATATGTATGACTGCACAATCCTATGAAAAACTCTATATCATGAGTTCAGCTATTGACATTCCCTGTAAGCAATGCAACCCAATTCCTTCTCAGTGATAAAGCAAGTTCAAAAAGGTAACAGACTCTCCCAATTTCATTCTCCTGCTTTTCCCTGCCGTTCCACTTTGCGATTGTTTAGATCAATTTTGCAGTGGATAATTTCTGCAGCGCTGCTCGCTACCCTCCCATGAAATTGGCACTGAGGTTGCCTTCAGTTTGCAGGAGAAAGAAGAGGAGGAGGAGGAGGAGGAGGAGAAATGAATGAAAGAGAGAGAGAGAGAGAAAGTGAGAGAGGCAGGCAGAGAGCCCACAGGCAGTATGCTGTTTTTAAACCAAGAATAATCAGCCGCATCTCACATGTACAAAAAGAGACGGTCAAAAGGAACAAGGTAGAGCAGACTCAAAGGCCCGGGGCACTCTTCACACACAAATACATCTGTTGATTACTGGTGATTCAAAGATGTCACACCCCAGGACAGCAGCACTTTCAGAAAGCATGTACATCATAGTGAGACCTGGAACTGCTCATTATGGCAGCTGCACTATACTACTCAGTGACCGCTGCTGTCACAGGCCTTTAACAGGAAAACAAAGCACACACCGCCTCACTATGGCAACCCAGAAGGTGCTTTCTGAGGCTTCTCGGGCAGGTGCATAAAGGTGTGTTTTTTTCTTAAATGGTATTTTGATTACTGTTCCTGAACTTAGCTTAGCCTACACGGAGGGAAAGTGAGGTAGGAGGAGTGGTAATAATCAAGCAAAGCAGTGCAATTTCCCTGTCAGGAATTAAAGGGAATTTGTGCAGGCCTGCCAGGTCAAAAGTGTGAGAAAATTGCACTCATATTCAAGTGATTGGCACCCAGACAAATCACAGTCAAGATTATTACTGGCCTTATTTGAGGCTAAGCTGGGCAGTTTAACTTATTTGACTGAACACTATGGTCAGCTGTAGGGATTCTGATCTCCTCTTGTGAAAAGCCTTTGTGGCGTATTACTGCCCCATCTGTCAAAAAAAATTGCTTGAGTGCTGTAAAAGTGAGTTAATTTTATTGGTCTTGACTCGTGTCAGTACCTGTGATTAAAATGTTTCTTTTCCTAATGTTCCTGTGCCACAAAACTATGCCCTGCATGCACAAATTGTGCACCATTACTTGCATGTTTGTGCTACTGAGGCTTGCGCCTCCTTTAACAAAGCAGAACAGTATGTCCTTCTGTTGTATCCGCTCTGAGAACTAAAGACTAAAGACACAGAGCTCAAAGGCTCCAATGAACAGGAGCGCTTCAGCCACAAAGGAAATCAGAGTGAGACGCATTTTTGCTGAACCAGGTTGTTTTATTCTTCCATCAGAATGTAAGTCAACGCATTTATCAAAAAGCTACTGTATGCACTTCCTGTGTGTTTATGCTTAATGTTGCATTACCCCACCACCACCACAACACACCACACCACACACACACAATATGGTCCATTCCACTCGGTCTGTCTGCATGTTGGCAAAAATGGCCTCTCACCACCAGGCTGCATCACACTACATTACGCTGCAGCAGACTGGGAGACAGTTGTTTAGGCTGTTAGATCGCACAACTTCACTAAATTCATATTTTGTTTTATGAGGCCTCTGCTTCCATGAGGCTAGAAAATAGTGTGATTCAGTAAGGTCATCGACGTCAACAGTGACACACGTGGGGGAAAAAAAAAAAAAAAAAACTGCGTTAAAACCTGCAGCTCCACTCAATCTACAGGTGTAGAGCTGAGACAGACTTTCAGGTACACCAAAGTGTTTTCTGTTAGCTGAAAATGCAGGGCACTCTTCTGAAAATACCCAGCTGGGAGCGGTTCAGAGCGTGTTGGAGGCACAGCATTTCTTCAGCTGAGGCACTTTGGTTGCTATGATGTGGAATAAGTAACATGTACCCGACTCTAGCTGCCTGCAGCTTGACTGGCAGACCAACAATGAACTCAATATTCCTCTAAGCATCTTTTTTTTTTTTTTTACATCAACACTGTGATCATTTGGGGATTTAAATTTGGTGCATGCACGAATGCTGAGAAAACCGCTGTATTGACTTCTCGTCCATTGTTGTTTATAAGACTATTTCAAGTAAGATGTGACAGGTAGTAACATCTGTCCAGCATTTTGGTGTTTTAATATAGTGTAAAAGAACACAGCTCTTCCATTTAAAGCAGCTGAATAAATGCTTTGTGGACACCCCTCCTGAAGGGCCATCATGGTCGCTGTATTGGTCACCCCAGCCGTGTCACTGAAGTCTCGGGTAGCCCGTGCAGGCTGGGTTAACTCTTCTTTAATCTTTTAATACTGTAGTCATATTAAGATGTTCATTTTCTGTGGCCGATGCCTTCTGATAAACCAGTAATCGAGAGTAGTGTGAGGAAATATGTTTACTTAAGGACATCCCTCATACTGGTTGATCCTCACCTACAATGATTCAATGATTCCTTGTTGGATTGATGGATTAAAGTAAGGGGGAGGGGGCAGGAGTCAACTAATCAATAATTACTGTGTGAGGTGGAGCGCAGGTAAGCAAAAGTGACACTCGAATATATGCTTTCTGGTCATGATACTGCTTTACTTTCAGTTAAATTAAACTTTTAATACAAGACCTTTACTTTCTCAGCCTGTATCTGTAAAGTGCTGTACTGCTATTTTTGGAGCACAGGATCTGAATACTCGTCTACTAGAGTGCCCCCCCCAAAAAAAACCCCGGAGAAATACAGCAGGAACCTAAACTGCCTGTCAGTGAGCTGCTATGAATTATTCCAGAACATATAAAGCTATTACATGTTTGACGTTAAAAAAAAAAAAAAAAAAAAGTGAGCACAAATCGCTGAGGATACTTTACAGCCAATAACTGTAAGAAACCACAGGGAGTGACATGACCGTGAACTTTGCAATGATCCATTATTACACATGCCAACTGCAACTCAAAGACGCTGGAAAGTGATTATCAGAATCCCTTTATTCTCTATGGTTATAAAACAGGGAAAATGTTTCCTAATAAGCCGCCCATTATCTCTGAGCACCACAACGCAGACATTAAAACATTTTCTTCTGAAGCAGAATAAGCTCTCAAGGTCAACTTTTAGTCAACTCATTTATATGCCATTTAGGTTGTGCTTCGTAAATCCTATCTTTCTTGTGTTCTTTCATCACAAGATGTTGGGTGATTACGCTGAATGTCATCCAACCCGTGTTGCTTGAATCGCAGCAAATCTCTGAAAAAGCTCAGCAGCAGGAGAGAGGGGGGAAAAGAAAAACACACACACACACACACAACTTGGCAAGAGTAGAGAATGCACCCTGTTGAATCTTTATTAGCTTTAACAGGAAACCGCTCTCAACATATAAGGTTGTCTTTGTGAAATGCTGCTGGAGCTCTCGAAATTCTCCCTGCTGCAACAAATCCTGAGTGCATCTCTGCTCTGCTGTCAGATGTGATTGTTAAATGGTAAAATTTGCAACACCCATAAAACCAGATTAAGAGCAGAGAAAAATCCCCATTTGAAAATGGATACGGAGACTTAGAAGCAACTTGCATTTGTAATCAACTCGTTTGAAACCCTCTGCTATCATCTCTTCTCTCAGTCCCTGGGGTAAGCCTCAGAGGAAGCCTTTCTCGCTCCATCCCAGCAAACAAATCTTTACATGTGGACGTTCCTGATTTTCCGTGTTCCCCGAACACATCTAAGTGCTGTTTCCCATCTCCAGACAGCCGATGCTATTCAGACGGATTCAAATGAGATTTTCCACACTTTCTGACAATGTGTTCTGGCAGTTTACTTTGGTGGGCGTCTTGCAACTCTCAGCCTGGTGGTGAGGCTAATCTCACTCAGGTTGAAGCTCAAATGTCTCAGTGGGAGTCCAGCAAGGGGGTGGTGGGGGGGGGGTCACTGTCTGTCTACGGTTTAAAGACGGACTCTGATTAATATTCTTGAGGCAAAAGCAGAGGCATGGGACACAGAGAGAGACAGAAAAGGAGGGAGGGGTGCAGAACAGGACTCCCCAGTGTTCCTGTCAAGTTTGGTGTCTGACTGCACGGATTCTGGCCACCACGCCGCTTCTGCCGCCGCCGCCTTACTGCGAATACTTGGCAGCCCTATGTCTGGATCTTTGAAGATAATGTGTGCTATTAATAAACAAACAGAAGCAATTACTGGGAGGCAGAGGAGAGGGTTTGGATTAGGTCAGGATGAGCGCCGGCCTCACTGAAGTCTAAACTGATGAGCTGCTGCACTCCAAAGACAGTTGAGATACCAATCCCTTCTCACTGACCCCTCCACCCCCGCAGCCTGCAGCTACACAGGCAGATAAGACACCTGTGTGTGTGTGTGTGTGTGTGTGTGTGTGTATGGTCATTTTTATATTACAGTACATCCCACAGAGAGTGAAAGCCTTGTGTTTTGTACCATGACTTTTACTATATATCTTCCCATATAATATTGCTGCATAAGGTGTTTATCTCAGGTTAACTTTCATTTCTTGGGGCAAAAGTTATTAGTTTGTTTACTAATATATGTGAATAAAATGTGTCAAAAGTTGGCAAAGCACATCCTCTTTTGTTACTTGTATGCTATTCACTACTGAATGCATAATAAAGGCAAAATGGCCCCAATTTTATTCATTTTTTAATGATAATTTCATATGTAAATTGGTTGACCTACCCTTTAAATAAAAAGAAAAGCAGCCTGTTACAGGTTAAGTGAGAAAGTTCACCCATATAGTCCCACAACACAATATTGAATGACAGACCAAATCTGTTGCCTGTGCCAAAAATATGCACAATAATGTTGCTCCTGGAAATATCCTGCTCTGAGACTGCGTAACACAGAAATCTGAAAATAAATGAGTTCAGAGTTTTCAACAGTGAGTAAAAAGAAAAAAAATCACAAATGTATTGTAATTAGGAGCAGCACAGTGGCGTGGTGGTTAGCACTGTTGCCTCACATTCAGCAAGAAGGTCCTGGGTTTAAATCCACAATCTGGCTGGGGCCTCTGTGTGCAGTTTGCATGATCTCACCGTGTTTGTGTGTTTTCTCCATATGTACTCTCGAGTACTCTGGCCCCAGTCCAAAGATATGCACTTATTGGGCTCAGGTTAATTGGTGATTCTAAATTGCCCATAGGTGTGAATGGTTGTCTGTCTCTGTGTTAGCCCTGCGACAGACTGGCAGCCTATCCAGGATGTACCCTGCCTCTCGCCCTATGGCAGCTGGGATAGGCTCCAGCCCCTCCGTGACCCTGAAAAGCACATGTGGAAGGGATCAAAAAGGAATATAAAGGGGGGGTTGTGCCTTAGGATGCTCCTAATGTGTTAGCTTAAAAGTTGACATCCTATGAGATTTCTCAGTCAGATCCACCCTCACTCGTCATGCCTGGTTTCAAAACAGCAAGATGCCGGCAGTTTGTTTGAGGGTTCATAGTGGAACCTAACTAACCAATGTGTAACATCATAGTAGTTAATCTTTTTACACCCAGTTAAATCCAAAGAAATAAAAACGGTTAATAACAGAATAAGCAGTCTCATGTCCAGTAAACAAGAAGCCTCATGGACACATTGGCCCGCTTCCTCAGTGTTGCAAACATCAAAACATATTCGCCTGTGTAAAGCAAGGGCTCCCTTATACCTATCAACCGGTGCCTGTCTAACAACACTGTATGACAAAACTGAGGTCAAATTGATGTCATTTGTAACCTGGGATGTTGTGCTGCAGCCACCTCAGTCGGTTTTTAATGATATATCAGTACAGGAGCTCAGAGATTCACAGACTGTACAGTTTGAGAAAATGAGACTTTATAGAAAAAGCTTCTTTGCTTCCAGCTTTGACTAATTCTTCTCTATACCTGTGAGTACATGCACCCTAACAGCGAGCATAGATGGATGTGACTGTGGATCGATCCAAATATCGATACCAATGTTGGTACTGATATTGATCAATACCAATGTAATGAGATCGATAATTTAGCTTCAGTTTCTCTCCTGTAGCGCTGCGGTTTCATCAAAGATGCGAGCTGACTGTTTACAGCACAGAGCAGGCACACTTTGGTCCTCCCCTCCCCGCAGTGTTATACCGTCATGTGACACGTAGCATATTTTACTTGGGGAAAAAAAACTATTTGCTTTAAATGTTTTATAAGGTTGTGGAGTGATAATTTTGTACAGCTTGTTTATTTAAGAAAAAAACTAGAAAATTAGTGAATGAAGGAATATTTTTTATTACACTTTTGTGTTTTACTTTCTGAACACCCTACCTGAAAAAAAGTTTTAATTGGTTCTTGAGTGATCATTTTGTACACTTTATTTAAGAAAAAAAAATCCAGACATCACAATGTACGGGGAAAATTGTTTTGTTAAGGTTCTATTGTTTCAGAACAAAAAGTATTTTCTATTTACCTATAAACTTTACCCAATTCTGTCCTGGATTTTAACTAATTAATGATCCAAAGGAAAAAAAAAAATCACAAAACACTTAAAAGTCATGGAAATTCTTGTTAATTATTAAAAAGTATCTGTATCGTATCAGTCTCTGTGTAGTTGGTATCGGATCAATATCAAATCTTGCAGTATCGCACACCACTACTGTGTGATGACGTCGCTGGCAGAACGCAAAGAGACCAATGCGGCGGAAATGATGGGGCCCTAATGGGAACAACTAACAGCTTAAACTAACAAATGCCAATGACAATTTTCAATGCCCATTTACAGTAATAACATTTAACAATAGTTAAAGAATGACACGCAAGCTAATATCCAGAAATACATGTTATTAGGTAATGGCTAGTAACACCCAAGTTGTTCTTTGTTGTGACTGACCTTACATTTATATCACGCTGCAGTTTCTCTATAAGAAACCTGACAGCTTATTTTGCACAAATTTAAAGTGAGCTCGTCCTCGGGTGGATGTGTGCTACGTGCTATGCTTGTTGAAGCAGAAATTACACGTCTGTGTGTGGGAGGCCCTGATCTAATGCAACAAACGGCACTCCTGAAATACTGAGATGTAGTAATGTAAATGTCTAGTAATGGAACTCATTGTTTCACACTTTCGGAGAAAAGCAGATTGAAACGTCCTCCTACTTACTGTTCCTTCAGTGAGTCACGCCGTCACATTAAGGTGATCTAGTTAAGATTCCCACTGTGGCATCTGGAACTCCTGTCAAAGCTCCTTGAGCACTGAAAGTCCAGTATGCAGTGAGGATGACTGACATTCACTACCATGTCTCTTTCTCCTCAGAGACTCTAAGCAGTCAATAATTCATCAGGAAGGTATACTCTCATGCACGGGTAGAAGGTACAGCATGGAGTAGAAACTTTCTCTCTCTTCTCACCCTCAGTTTGTCATTTCTTTCTCAATCCACAATCCCTCCCTCACCCCTTTCTGATGCTCCCTCCCTCCCTCCCTCTTTTTTTTTTTTTTTTACCCCCCCTTACTGTCTCAATTTATATTGCACCACTTCAATAATTCAAAGTGATATATAAAAGTCAATGAAATTTGCCATACCTCGGGTCATTACGATGCCTGCCAGGGATTTGTGCCGAGCGTGCGCAGGACTGCAGCCGCCCACCAGCGACCGGTACTTCTCCCTCACCAAGTGGAATATTGAATCAGCAAAGTCCTGAAAAACACAATTGCTCCCTTAATTTCTACTGGACACAAGCTGTGGAGACTGACTACCCAGGTTGAAATTTGCTGCACTTTGCTAACCTGTTCAGGTAAATAAGCATGAGGTTTAGCTCCTAAAAGTCAACTTACCTGTTTAGCTATGAGCACATAGAGAAATCTTCTAAATGCTCTTTAGGCATCACTATAAAAAAGATTTCCAACAGTTTTATAAATCACTGTCATCCAGTAGCCATTGAGTGTTTCAGGCCCTATTTTAGGTGAGAACCCATGTTCACTTTCACCTGCATGCGTAGAGGAAAGCAGAACAATGCACAGTGAACAATGAACACAGTGGATTTAATCAGTATATCCTCATCGGGTTAAGCTGTTAAAGGGACACAATGTGTACATAAAAAAAAAAACTCTTCCCTATGTAACCTACTTACATTATCCGGCCAAGTAGTGCTGCAATTGTAACGCAAATGGAAAAGTTTTCACTGAGTCATCGACTCTCTCGATTCTGTTTTTGCCAGCATCTCCCAAAATAAAAGATGTTGACGCTTGTCCCAGATCATTGTTTCCTGTCTGACTTCACTGGAGTGGATCGCCGTGCTGGACACCATTTTTCACTTCTCATTTCCTCCACCATCTGCCATTTGGAGGCCCTCTAAAAAGTTCCTGTTTGCGCTTCTCAATCTGACCACGTTTCACACGATCATTTACTCGATTCAAAATGCAAAGTATCAATAAAACGATGCTCCTTCTTACGTTTATCCCTCCACCCTCTCCAGTCGAACTCAACGCTTCTCACCAGACATCCGCTAAATCCACACTGTTCACCAGATGTTGCCAAGGCCTGTGCATCGCTTTCACACCCCTTAGAATTTTTAATGCTCTTTACTCGAGTAGTAATTAAGGGCTTAATCTCCAACCAGCCTCCACGCCAACTGTAGAGCATAAACGGATCACCGGGAGATGGCAATAGAGCGGCAGCGGAGTGGGCCCTTTGGACAGATTGAGCCTACGGTGGCTAAAAGGACATCAACAGATGCCACAGTAACAGACGTACAGAGTGAGAGAGCAGCAGAGAGATTAAGGGCAAAAAGAGGCGAAGAGAGCAAATGAATTAGTGAGCATATTGCACATTATAGCCCTCGTCAGGGCTGTGAAATACTCTCACAGTAGGAACTGGCGGCGGAGGTGCTCACAGCTTGTGTTGTGGCGGGCGGTGTGCGGGTGTGTATGTATGGACACAGACATATTGCCGCTCTGACACTGGTGTCAGCCCGAAGCTTTGTCGGAGAATAGAACAGGAAAGAGTGGTGAAAAGTCATCACAGTGAATCACTTAGCGCGGAGCTTTTAAGCTAACAGTTGGGTGACAGGTCACATCTGAGATGAGCATACTTATTTATAACAAGTCAAAAAAACAAAAAAACAGACAGCTCAGAACTATCGCAACTTTTGTTTCTTAGCCCGACTAATTTTTACAGAACATGGACATCAGACAGGTCTGTCTGCACTGTCAAATACTGTCGTAGAAATCATCCAGTCCACTCACATGATTATCTGCTAGAGAAGCTGCAGAGAGTATCGTTTCTGGGTGGTTCTACTGATTTCGTTCATCTTGGACTGAAGGTAGACTGGGTGCTACAATGATTCACAAAACCCTCTTCATGTATTACATAAGGTCTAGCATGCTCAGTTTGAAAGATATCCGGGTCTGGGCATCTAAGCAGAGATGCCCAGCCATCCCTCACCCCAGCTGCCTGCCCCAGCTCATCCGGGATGACACTAAGGCGTTCCCAAGCCAGTCAAGAGATGCCATCCCTCCATCATGTCCTGGGTCTCCCTCCTCCCAGTAGTACATGCTGTAAACACCTCACCTGTGAGGCATCTTTACCAGATGCTTGAACCACCTCAACCCGCTCCTTCTGATGCGGCGGTGTAGTGGCTCTACTCTGTGCCCCTCCCAAATGACTGAGTTCCCAACCCTGTTTTTAAAAGAAAGCTCATTTCTGCCATTTGCATCCACAATCTTATTATTTTGGTCACCATCCAGAGCGATAGATAAAGACAGGAATATAGATCGACAGCAGATCGACAGCTTTGTTTTGGTACAAACAGGTTCAGCCCTGCCATAGTTCAACTTCAGCTGATCTCTCTTCAACACAGCAGACACATTTACAATAACCCACTTTTTTACTAACAATCTGTACCTTTAATACGTTCAGCCCTACCCTAATGAAGACCGACCTATATTAAAGCTAACAAAATATAAATCAAATATATTTTTGCTCAAAGACTGATGGGAAATCTTTCAATCTTTGACAACATTTATGTAAATTTATCCTGACTCAATAATCAAAATTCCATAGTTAAAATAATCCTAAGTATGCAGAACATTACCAAGAGAAAACCAGTCTCACGCTGTCATTATTTGCTGGAGTTCATGAGCTCCAGTCCTGCAAACTGCTCAGATTCTACACGGCGACACAAGTAACAAAATCTGTGGGGAAAAAAAAAAAACCCCTGCCTTGTTTCTTGCTCCTGAAAGTGACATCCAATTAATTTGAACAGAATCCTGCTTGGCTTGGCAGCGTCAGCTGGTGTCGGGTACACTCTGAACCCAGAGTCAAGTCCTCCATCCCTCCTAAAGGCCTTTTCATTGATGACATTACAGAGGTGAGAGAAGGTGGCAGCTCAGAAAGGCCCGGAGAGCAAAGGTGGAATAGACCCTGGCAAACAGCCCAGCTTTCCGTCCCTCCCTCCTGCTTCTTCCTCGTCTCCTTTAGCTCTCTCCTCTCGTCCCTTTCGACTCTCTCTCTCTGACGATTCATGCTTCCTCATTCTCTTCTCATCTTTTTAACTCCTTGTCTTTTCAGTCCTTTCCTCTCCTCCTCCTGCACTGTGAGGTTTCTCTGTCTCTCCGGCTGGTTTGTGATAGAGGGCAGTGATGTGCCAGGAACAAGAAGCCGACAGTGATTGTGAACCTATAATTTTCACATAGAAACAGCACAATCTAACCTAATCTGCATCACCTGACTCAACAGGAAAACAGGCAGTGACCTACAAGCTTTAGCTCCCTTCTTCTATTCTCCATCTTCCTCTGTTTATATCTAACATCTAAATACATACATCTGTTTGTACACTTTCCCCCTATCATTTTCCTCACACAAGCACATGCACTCATTCCTCAGTGGGGGAGTTGAGTGCCACCTTCAGTGTGGACCTAATGTGGCAGAAAAATGAGGCCAAGGATCTCACTCCTCAGTCAGAGAGAAGAGCAGTGTGACCTCCCACACAGCGAGAGGAGGGCCGGCTGGCTTGTTTTCAGATGAACATCAAGGTTAGCGCCGCTCCACTATAGCTACGTCTGGGAATTTGGTATTCAAAATCTGTCTCAGGTAACTGATGTAAGCGCCACTCAGAATGCGTCTCAGGAAACTGCTGTACTGGCTGTTGTGTTTCTCTGCCCACCTGGTGTCTTTGCTGCATTAGTTCTGACCAATTTACTTGGCAATTCCTCCGGGCATCCTGAGGGTGGAGGAAACAGGCAGCGGCAGTTACTTAGTAACATCTGCAGCTGCGATGGATGAGATTTACTGCAGCAATATCACAATCAGTCCAAATCAGGAGGAGGAGCTGAGTAATAAAGCAACATTAAAAAGTGAAACAGTGACCTCTCACTCTATTTGCTCTAAGACAAATTCAGGTCTCTGCAACTATATCAGTCAGCAACCTTTGGCGACCCTCTAGCGGTCACTTCCCTGTGATCTGTGCAGCTCAGCTCCAGTGACTTCTCAGTTTGTGCAGTATACAATTTGCTGACTGACAAGATGCTCATCATATCTGCAATAACCTGACAACACATGGCAGAAAAGCAACTTAATTGATCTTGTTAAATAAAAAAAAATGTATTGTTGGAAACCAGATTTCAAAACAAAATGTAATTAATCATCATGTCCTACTTAGCATGTATCCCTGTAAAGAATATTGTAGCCAGATTTATGACCAAATACTATATACATCACGACTGCAACATCAACATTAATGTGATCGTTCTTTTAGATTTCCCACTGGTTAGCTAGCTAGTTGCTGTTTGGTTTGGGGAAGCAGGATGCAACAAAGAATGCTACACAGCATACATACAAAGCATACACAGTAACATAATGGTGTACAATGGCGTGAATGCACTTGAATACTGTTACTGTCAAAAGATTAATTATGGCTCCTTTAAGCCACAAAAAAAAAGAAAAAAACAACCGGAAAAAGACTCAGCATGCAAGTTTCTGGTTTTCAAAATAATTTTCAGAAACCCAGATCATGATAAAGAATAACATTTAATATGTAGATAAGAATCACTTCACTACTATCATATTTTTTAATCTATCCATCCAGCCCCCATTTGTTTGTGCATGTAAACAGTTTGCTGTCTTTCTCCAAGGTAATGTGGGAATTCAACATCAGTCCTCCTGCTGCCTTTTCCTCTGAAGTCAATATTGTGCCAGAAACACAAAATGTCAACAGGAAAATTTTCTCCGCTGCTGCTTGACCTAGAAGTCTGTGTGTGCTGGCAGGGGGTGATGACAGACGGGGAGAAAAAAAAAAAAAAGTTCAACTGTGTTATTTATTGTTTTGTGGTGTGGCCCCCAAAGGGATGACAGAAGACTCCAGATTCATCACCGATTGTGTTTTTAGGGCCTTCGTAACGCCGCCCGTGTGCTTCTGCACACTGTACCTCGGTTAATCTGGTGAAACATGGCGCGTAAAACTGAGGCAGCCATGTTGATCGTCTGTGTCCATGCGTGTCACTCCTACATGAACATCACTGCATGATTTTACCCCACCCCCAGGGAAAAACACACACACACATACTCACACACACACTTCAACCAACCACCCTCACCACCTTATCACCCGCCTGCAGAGCAGCCCAGGCAGCATAAAAAATGGGGCCATGTCTTATATTTCTTTATAGAGGTATTTAACAATTCATTCTCCCGAGTTTTAATAGTGTCTGCCCTCTGCCTAGATATCCCCCCACACCCCCCACCCTGTGCCTCCACCACCAGCCCAGCCTTCCTGCTCCCCGTCCCTCGCCTGTCGCCAAGCATGAGGCTTTTGAAAATGGATATCTATTCATTTGGTGGAAACGCTGCCTCTGGGGGCTTTTGAGATTCTCAAAAAGTCAGACTCCTCACGGTGAGACAGATTTCCCTCTTGTTTGTTCTCCATGTGATGTAAAGCATCGCTCTCACTCCTAAGTCTTTTTTTGCTCCTTCTCTTACTGTCCTCTAGATCTGTATCATAAGAGGGAAATAAAAACAAAACTGATATGTCACCACTCAGATCTCCGTTCAGCGGTCGTCTGCTGTCTTGCCTTTAGTTGACAGTAAGAGATGTGGCCGTGCCATGTGACAACAACAAAGTGCAACCTGCAGGACTTGAACTGTGTAAAATTTGGAGAATGCTGTGAAACACTTTTGCACCTCGCCTCTAACCAGATCTAACCTTTTCCTGTGCTATGGCCAGATGGCCCTGCAGCCCATGGAACAGATTTCACTTCTGTGTGTGCGTGTCTGTGTGTGTCTGTGTGCACATGTCAAACTTTCTGCCTGAACAGCGGGACCTTGTCAGTCAGATCAGGCAGCCGGGCTGCACCATGCGGCCGTCGTCATCATAACAAGAGGCTTTTTCCCTTTCAAACCACATGTTTGATGTTAGCAAGAGAGAACAAAGGCAGATGAAGGAGCACAAGAGAGAGCGAGAGAGTGACAGAGATGGTGTATTTGATCTGTCTTTGCCACAGCTCTCCCCTCCATCTTTCCCCAAGTGTGGGTGAGAGAAGGGGAAGATGCAATGCTGCACCACAGGTTTCCAGCAGCAAAGCAGAGCTAAAGCAGAGCTCAAGCAGAGATTCCTCATTAGGCTTGAAAAGGTGGAAACCAAGACGACAAGCCTGGTGCATGTGGTAAGTATCAGAGTCAAGGATGAGCTACCACGAAAATGATAGCCTCATCCAAAAACCAAGGACACTACTTTCTAGAGATGATGCTAAACATAGAAGTGGTTCATTATGTCTTTGATGTTCTCCACTTGGGGCTGCAATCAATCCCTGTGTTCTACTGTAACGATCCACCCCTCCTGTACAGCCAAATTCATGACAAGGGCAAGAGGCAACTTAGAATATATATGCAATGGGGTTTTTAGCCATAGAAGCAGCACGTCTCTGAGGAGGATAGTGTCAGCCTGTGGGTTCATCAGATAGCCCACCACTCTGGATGCATACAGATGCACCGTCATTGGATAAAAGTCCAGTGGGTCCAGAATGAATAACTTGAATACAGACGTTTGTACAGGCACCCATGAGCCTGACTCCTTCTGATGGATGGATTGCCACGAAATTTGGTACAAACATTCACTGTCCCCAGAGGATGAATCCTAATGACTTTGATGGGACTTGAGTTTACCTTCATCTCAGGTAGAAGGTCATTTTCACATGGTTTCACCATCTTCTGGTCCACAGAGAATAAATCCCACTATGAACATATAAAATATAAGATCACAGTCCCAGGAGACGCACAACCAACCATCTCGGGCCAAGCGCCAATAAGCAGCTGTGTGATTTTGACACTCAGGAACTTGAATCATCTCAGAGTCACACCTGCAGCTGCTTGTCACTTAGTCATTTCTGAACTGTACTGTATCTAGGGCACTGCAACCATTTTAAAACATTGTATGTCAGCTCAGGGCTTTTCCTGCTTCTACGAAAAAAGAAACTATTGATGCCCACCATCCACCATCATGTACGCGGTGACCCTTCAAAGGCCCGACTTATTTTTCATGGATGATTTAAAGTAAAATAGTGTAACCCAACGTTTGGTAGCCACTACCTTCATATGTCTCCTGATTGGTTACATCTGCTCAAAGTTACTAATGCCCTTAAGCCTAAATCCAAACATTAATTTGGGAAATCAAACCCCAACACTGAAGCCAAATCGAACTGAAGCTACTGAATCATAACCAACGAGGGCAGATGCTATGCATGACTCTCTCTGAAACTCATTATCAATCTTAATTCTCTTCATCTGATCAAACAAGCTCAGCCAGATACAACATAGACACTATCAGGGCTCGGCCCATCTGTGGCTCCATGTTTTGTGTGGTTGTAATCTGGAAACCATGCTTGCCAGGTCCCTGAATAAGCTTTTGTTTTTTTTTTTTTTTAATTTAATCCATCACCTTCTAAATAGTTTCCTCTCTTCTCATCCATCACTGAATCATGACGGCAAATGTTAGAGTTACATAAAACATTCACAAGTTTAAGGTACATCCACAACTATAGATAAACCTCATATTAATCAACTGCCGCAACACTAAAACCACCCGCCTACTATTTTATAGGCCTGCTCGTGCAGCCAAAACAGCTCTGACCCATTAGGGCATAAGTGTGAGATGTCTGGGGACGTCCAGTGAGGTCTACGTAGGCTTTGTTTTATGCACAATGAAACATTTCACACAATTCTGATTTCATCTCAATTAAGTTACAGAGTCTGACTGAAAACAAAGACAGGCAACATTAACTTAAGATTAGTTTAAAGATTAGTTTAAAAAAAAAAAAAAAAAAAGCAGTGACACCCCAAGACTCAAGAAATTACAGATCGGCTTTAAGAACGCTTAATTTGCATTCATATTTTGGGACTCACCCATCTCTTAGACATCTCTTGGTTTAGAGATTCTTATGCTTCTTTTATATTTTCATCCTGCAAACTTTTGCTACGATTTGGTCTGAATATTAACCGCCTTGTATCCATCCATCCATTTTCTTCCTCTTATCCAATTTAGGTTCACAGGAACTGAAGCCTAACCCAGCCAGGGCATGAGTTGGGGGGGGGGGGGGGGGGGGTAAACCCCTGGACTGGCTGCACGGCTGACACAGGCAGCCATTCATGCTCACAGTCACACCTACAGAATCACCAGTCAACCTACCAAGAAAATGGTGTTGATGTGAAAGTTGACCAAAAAACAAAACAAACAAAAGAAAAAAAGACAGCTGCTATCTGTGGTGATTTTACAGTTCAGCAGTGGTCATGGTGAATTGTCCTTTTCCTGCCATTTTCATTTCTCCATGTGGTGAGCAGAGAAGTACAAACTGAGTGTGTCTGATAATCTTCCAAACCAAATCTGCACTTGGAAAAACAAAAGCCAAATTCTCGCAAAAGCCTGGCCAGAAGGTGTGTTAGCTTCTTCTTTCCAGAGCCATGCCACAATTCTGTATAATCATTCACATCACAGCTATCTCCCAATTTTTGATTAGATAACATCAAATATAATTACTGTAATAAACCTCAGAGGAAAACTGAGGTTTATTTGAAATATATTCTATGGCACTTTTTGTTTCAGCTTACAGTTCACAGACAAGTTAACACGCTCCTCCTGAATTTGTCTTTAAAATATGCACAGGGCAGAGGAGATCACAGAGAGCCAGAGGAGAAAAAAATAAAAGGTTCACGGTGACAACAGATGGAGCGCGCCTAAGTCGTTTCGGTATAAATCCCCTCTGATTAGCCTCCATGGTAGAGATAAAAGCAGTGATATGCCTAAAATGACTTAATAATGTCAGGCACAGTGTAAAACACACACCAGCGGCTTTATACATTATGCACCAAAGGCCAGCAGAGGGACTCCCGTGAAAAGATAACATGACCTACCCCCGAGAGAGACGGGGAGAAGGGTGGAGAGAAAGACAAGAGGAAGAGAGCAGTACTCAGAGAGAAAAAAGATTCTGTGTGGAGACAGAGGAGGAAATGAGAGGGTCAGCCATGAGGATTTAACAAGAGTCTATCATCTGCAGTCCGTAGTTTACTAAGGGAGGATGGTGGAGGAGGAGGAGGAGGAGGAGGAGGCCACTCCAGAGGCCCCCGAGGGCTGTTCACACTACTCCCATTAATTTGCCCATGATTCAGCAGAGAGACAGAGACTGAAAGAGACCAGCCTCTTTGCTCTAAGTTTGTGTGTGTGTGTGTGTGTGTGTGTGTGTGTGGTAAGGGATAACGGAAGCAGCGGCAGACAGCGTACTGCCCCAGAGACACTTTGGAGTGACGATCTCCATTAAGCGCTTATCAATTGCAACAAACTGTCATTTTAAAAAAATCAATAGTTATTAATCCTGAAGGAGTTGGTGTGTAAGAGACTTCAGAGTTAACTGCTACCATGATTTGACTGAGAGAACGCTGCAGAGCTCGGCAGCAGCAAGGGCTCAATGTTGGGAACTAAAATGACAGGGTTGTGAAGTTTTTCATGAAGCCAAATAAGACACCATGTTCCTATATGGATACTTAGACTACTACACCTGCACGTAGTACACTTAACTGTGTAATGAGTGAATTTTGGCACAGTAGCATTGTCTCAACTCGTACAGGGGGAGCCGTCCACCTACCAGAAATGATGAGCCTACATTTGACAAGTCACTGCATGTTTATGGCCATTTACAAACGGGCAAAGCGCGCATCTAATACAGATTTATTTTACACTGAAAATCACAATTTTACACACAAAAACAACAAACACTGCACGCAGTGACAGCACTTGATGATGCTGTCAGCTAGATTGTTAGCATCAGCGTCTCCAGCGGTGCAACAGTTAGCTGAACGTGATTTAGTTCACACGGTTCCACACTCAGCCGTGAACCTGTGAACCAAAATCCACTAAAAACAGGAAACATATTTACAACCGCGTATTTGCTCTGTAATACTGTTTATATCTAAAACTATATTTTGTTAAATTTAAGGGACAACTGATTTATTTCACTCTGGCGTGTTTCACATTGATGCAGCTTTGTTCTCTTCATGTCTGTGTTTGTGAATCAGCATTTAGACGAATGTGGACCGAAGGCTGAGTAGAGGCTTCTCCGCAAAGGGCAGTGCCGGCTTAACTCACAGTTAATACGACCTCCCGACACATCTCTGAGGCCAGGTATCTGATATAAGAAAATAATCACAGCAAAATAATATTCACCTGCTCTGGTCCGAGATGGACTCTATCGTTACAGAGGTGTGGGACACCGACTTTTTAATAAAAGTCATATATTGGTATGATGTCTGCTCACAGATTTATCAGTCCAACTCTATTCTCCATCTCCCAACAGAGCTTTTCTGTCTGGAATCAGTAATATTTTATGCCAGACAGCGAAGCCACAGAAATAATAAATCCAGGAAAACTGTTTGCTTTTTCGACAGGTGGAGAGACTGCAGCAAACGGCTTTAAAACATTTAAGAGGAAGGGAGACTCTAGAATTGACTTTCATGTCTTAAAAGAGTGGAATGGCTCTTCTGAAGCACTGCGATGGCTCCCTCCAAAGGGTGGGCGATTGTGTCGGCCTCAGCCCAGACGCGGTGGCCGCGCCTCCATCTCTGCTGCTCTTGAAGATACCGCTGTGGCTCTTTTTGGTGGGCTCGACCCTGGCAATCAGCGAGACTTCAAACCCCGGCGCCACCCTTTGAACAGTGCCCGTGAACATCTGTTGCCAAGCGCCGCTTTTCCTCTTGGCGTGGAGATTAGAGATGAAGACGAGGGGAAACACTGGTGCTTTCAGAGGCTTGTCTGCACACACACCCCGTCATGCAATGTCTAACATAGTGTTCTGTCAAGGGTACAATGTGGTGCTAATAGCAATGCAAAATACAAAACTTACTAATTTACATGAATACAACAACATGCCATCTCAAGTGAATAAAATCATCGTGTTTCAATGCCAGTGAGTCTAGCAGGGCACACTGGAAATAAGTATCTGCTTCCTGTCTGCTTTTGTTTGTGTTTGAAGCAGAACAAGTTCGATGACTGAGTGCAAGACTGTTTAACTTATTCAGCTGCATTTCCTTTTGCATTGTGGTGAGTCCATTTGCTTCTGAAGGAGTCATTTATCCAGAGGCCTTCCCTCTGCTGGTGACTAAGCGCGGACCAGACTCTGCATCATGTCTGTGGGTGCTGCTGTGGCCAAAAGGCCCTAGAGCCAGCCATACATCATCAGATATTGATATGCTTCCACCACAGCGCCAGGGCTGACATTTGATTCATAGCTCTGGGTGCTCTTTTTGAATCCCTAAAAGTCAACAAGGGATCATGGGTAAATGTCAGTGTTGTGTTGGTTTGGGGCGCCTCACTGACATGTGGGAAATTGGTAAAAAATAATGGAACTGGTTAGGACAGGTAACTTTGTCTTGAGTAAATGGGCCTTCAGTGTGTGCAGGACTGGCTAGAATATACTGACAGCAAAAATGAAATAGATTTTTTTAGAAGACTTGGGCCGCCATAAACATTATCACAAGTTAATAGTGCTGCATGACTCTGCAAATTCTGGGCTCTGCGCTACAAAATTTGCAAATGGCAATCAGTCCTGGGGTCATTACTCAAAAGCGTAATTCTTTACTTCTTTCCTCCCTGCAGAAGAGAATTCATTACCCTACTTGTTATTTATTTTTGAATTAACCTGCAACTTTGTCCAAGACGCCCACATATCAACACAACTCCCCTTCCTAACGAGGATGACATACACAAAAGCTGTCTGCAAAATATTTATATATTACCACAAAGCTGAGCAAAGTGGGTGAAAACATTTCCCCTACTACATTTCCTCTATGCTACAACCCCGTCAATCTCTCCATTTGTTATCAGCTGCGAATCGAGCTCTGGCTGCTTAGTACGGGTCAACATGCACTCAGCTTGAGCATCATTCCGGATCTGGGGATCTTTTTCTAGCTTTGCGTTAGGATGGTGTCTTTGCTAGTATTTATAGAGATTTAATGTTTTCACAGGGATGGATAGATTCTGTGTGCAGTGTAAATCTCCATCCCTCATAAGTAGGCCATGTTTTTTTTTTTTTTTTTTGGTCTGACTTCCCACACAGAGATCAGGTAATAGTTTGTTCTCAATAGTTCATCTGTTTTTCCAAAAACTAACCATCTTATTCAACGATAACAGAAAAACTTGTTTATATAGAGCTACCAAAAAAATTGCTTGATAACAGAAAAATGCAATGTGACTGTAGTAATGTGTTAACACTGTAACACTGATGGCAATACAGTATGGCTGGCTATGACTGCGTGCAAAAACTATGGGTTCAAGTGTTGGTGTGAATCCCTTGGTTGGGGTTGAGGAAAGATCACGTTTATAACAAATAACACTCTAACCGTCTGTTCCAGAGAGGAACACTAAGGTTTCCCTGTGTGCACTGGTACTGAAAGTAGCAATTAGATATAAATTGTAACACACTGTATGAAAAGAAATCTCTCTCAAATGAGAATACAGTTATTTAATGTTTTGTGTTAGTTTGCCTCCTGAGTAGGCAGACCCAGAGATTATGTCAACTGCTCTGGGAATACCCAGGGACCCTCAGGAGGAGCTGGAAAGTGGGAGAAGCTTGTCTGCAATACTCTACTCTACCGAGCTTGCCGCTCGTGATATCGCAACTCCTGGCACCCACTGCACTTTGTTGTTATTCTGGCTTGTCATCATTACACCTCTTGAATGTTGCGCATGGTGCAGCCAGGCTGAAGACGCGAGTGTGCGAGCAGGTTGGTTTTTACCACCGTTTCAGTCATACAGAGAGAGATGCTGTGACATTTTCAAAAGATGAGACTTTGTGGGGAAAACTTCCTGTTTGGACTTCTTCTACTCCTATAACACTTTTTCCCAGTGGCAACACCTATCGCTGAGGAGAACACTGCAACGAATCAGCTACACCTCAAGCACCAGGATACATGGTGATGGAGCTGTGGTGACATCACAACTGGTGGGCTACACAGCCAATGTGGTGACCATAAACTAAGCTTTAGCTTTAACCTGATTGTGGATAAGCACAAGTTAATGGATGGATGTTTTGAGTTAATTATACCATCTCCATGTGTGAGTGGTTGGCTGTTTCTTAATCATTAAGACTACAAATGAGGATAAAAAAAATGAATATGCCATGAACTAAAGCATTTTTTTCCCTTTAACATGGTTTTCCTTACTTATTTTTTTCCATTTGCTTATAGTAGTTTTTTTAAAAAATAAAATGAATACACATTTAAGCACAATTCCCAGATTGTCATGTTTCAGCAGGGACTGAACCATCCCTCTAAAGGGGACCTAGTTTCAGGCAGGCTGAATGCAGGGATGTCAAACAGAGCTGCTCAGTTGACATTTCAGAGATGTGAGGTTTTCACCCAACAGTGATACAGTATGTTTATCCTCCAGACAGTGGCTATATGTTTACACCTGCCCTTTGGAGAAAACAGCACTGCTCTTTTCTGCACTGATGAATGTGGGTTCTAACAAACATCCTCTGACAGAAGAGGCTTAAACAGTGCATGATCCTTCTCACCGCTACGTGCACACACACAGCTCGGGCGACACAATATAATATGCACTTCACTGCCTGCGGATGAAATGAATGCAAATAACTGCACGAGAAAGCCTTTTGAGCGTGCCAGAGAAATCAGTCTGTGGCCCCTGCTCTTTTAACATTTACTAAAAATCCATCAGGTGGCGTTTGCAGAGTAAGCAGAACAGCAGATAGACTGTAACAAATGCACATGCTCTCTTTTGTCACCTTTTCTTTCCTTTTCACCAAACCTTTCAGATGCATGCGCACACGTGCATGCACACACACACACACACACACACACTAGAGTCATGTGCATACACAGTGTTCATAAGCTCCTGCAGAAGGCCAACAGAGAGAGCGGCAGAGGCATGACAATAGACTGAAAGGAGAGCCAATATCAAACCGAAGAGGAAAAAAGCAAAGAACACTCAAGTGCTATACCTATTGTGTGTGTGTTTTACTTTTAAGTCTATGCTTCCTTTTGAAAGTGTTAAATTATACACCACTGCTCTGAACTCGGATGCATTAGACACTTTTTCTAATGAATGCATGTCAACTTTCCAGATGCTGCACAAGAGCTTTAACAAGCTGTTTTCTTTATTCCTCGACTTAAATGTTCTTTGTCCTCCATGCGGCTTATGTAACTCGTGTTGCTGATACATAAGGGAGTCAAGGCGAAGCTTGAGCATAAAAAGAACTGGAGTCAAATGAGAGTTTCACCTTTGGACGGTGAGATCACCGTTTCTCTACCTTCACAAAACATAAAAGCTTCTAAGCTCCACCAGCGGTTATGTTAACAGCGCTGAGAGAAAGCACTGAATGTCAGATATGCTGCAGAGTCAGGCTGTTTGTGGGAAGTAGCTGCCACAACTAAACAAGCCAAAGCTGTAACTGTGTTTCTATAAAGTGGTTCAGGGGAGATGGTGCTTGACACGGGGGGAGGTTGTTGTAAGGGAGGAAGAAAGAGGAAAAAGGGCTGGAGAAATTGACAAAGGGTGAATAGGATATAGTGTGCTCTGGATGACAGCAAAGCAGTAGTGGGAGAAAATGCAAAATGGCTTTTATTGTGAAAAGTCAGAGGGAGAGAATGTAATACAATGAGGGTAGCACCTTTTTTTTAATGGAAATATTTGGTTATTTTTTTAAAAAAAAACTGTCCTTTGCTTTGGTGCCTATTTAACAAGTTTCACCTTCACTGTTACAGCCTGTTGTGTGTAAGTCTACCAAGGGTGTTCTGTCAGGGCAAGCAAGGTGAGCAGTACTTATCCAGTGAACTCTCCTCAATTAAAACCAAAGAGAAAGTGATTCCTCTCCTTGCATCTCAAACACATGAGCTTCTCTCATTGCCTGTTTGTGCCATCCTTTAAATTACTGCCATCTTGTGGCTGCAGCTGGCTACTGTTTGTGGAAGCAGGCTTGACTCTGCTTGCCTCTGAATCCCCTGGCATCTGTAGCGTCTCTCAGATTCATGGGTGAGCCCATGTCCTTTTCATGTCCTGGTATTACTAGGGATACTCGATTATGGAAAAAATCATAATCACAATTATTTTGGTCAACACAAATTATTTAACACGATTACTCATTGACTTTGTACACTGCATTATTGCACTTAAAGAACAGCGAATACCTTGAAATCTAATGCAATTCTACAATCTCTTAAAAATAAATAAATACTAAATTGAAAATACAGAATATATAAATAAAATCTAAAAATTGTAAATAAATTAAAAAATAAATGAATACTTACAAAGTAAACAGAAGTAATAAATGTATAGATAAATAAATAATAGCAGTTATCATGACTAATAATACTAAGAAGAAATAGGACCAAGTTAATTAGACCAAATAAATGTCCTCACATTTTAATACACTGCTACAACATATTGACAGATTCTGTACATGAGTTCAAAATTTATATTCAATTAATTCCAGTTAGTAACTCAATCCAAGAACACGGCTGGCCCATTATAACCCAGCAAATACTAGTTATACTGGAAGAGGTGCAGGGTTTGAAGGGTGTGCAGGGTTTGAACTTCAGGTGGTTGAACAGATTAGTTGTGTTACCGGATGGTGGAGATGCCACTATGTAGCAAATCTGTGTTTGTTTATATTAATTACCTTGCAGGCGTGTCCCGGTGTTTTACATGCGGTACTGGCCGACAGAAACAAATAAAATGCTGAAACTTTTTTTCCCTTCTGGGTCCTCGCTCTTTGTGGTCTGTGTTTTTCGGGTGTGATGTATTGATGCTATGATTATTATTCCTTTTACTGAAACGATGATTGTAATTCCCTCATTGTGGGATCAATAAAGTATCATCATCATCATCATCATTGATAAATTGAAAAACTAGCCGGAAATGCACGGGAGGAGTCGATGGTGCTGAACAGGCCAATCAGAATTGCTGTGGGCTGCATGACCCAGCTTGTAGTTAAATTTCTTGGCAGGCGTACATCAGATTAAGGCGTAGGATTCAGAGGGGTTTCCAGTTACATTACGATGTAGATTTCCCGATCGGGTCGGGACACAACCACACAGTAATTACAACTCACACAAGGCACCTCGTAAATGTGTAAGTGCCAGCAACATCGCTGGCCATTTACACAAGTTGCGTTGTGAGCCTCGCAAAGACTCAATGCTGCAGCACAAATCAGGAATAAGAGTATACTTGCAGAGCTTAATGTGACAAAATATTTGTAATAATAATCTTTTTTGTCGATTACACTGTTTTTGTGGTCGTTTGGAGCCGAGATTGGAATCAAAATTGAAATTCGATTAATTGCACAGCCCTAGGTATTCCTACTTTTTCTTGAGGAACAGTTCTAAAAAAATTCTTCTAGAACTCGTCATTGTCAGCTAATGGTAAATATTTTGACGATAACTACAGAACTTCCTTCAGCCAGAAAGGAGTGCAGAAAGGTGATGATGTCTAGGAACAGTGCAGCAAGACAGCTCACATGTCAGGAATCATTCTTGAAAAGATGGCTGTCACATTATATAGCACTGGCATGCTTTAAGCTAAGCCATTTTTTGTTTATCCCTTTTGTGCTAAAAGCTCTCCTTGTCAAACTATATGCGTCTGCAGGTGACTGCGGCGTTTCATTTCTCCATCAGCAGGAGTGGTGCGTGTTCATCATCCTGCAATACAAGCCCTGTAATTCAGCCAGGCTGCAGAGACAAGAGACAGGGCAGCGGGAATGGATTTGTTATGTACCTGCTGATGTGCTACCAGGTGCTAAAGCAACGGCAGGAAAGTATTAAAAGTCAGAGCGTGTGCTTTCTTAAAGTTACATGCAACTTGAGGCCAAGTATGCCAGTGCTATTAGTTTTTCATCATCTTTTTTACCCAATGTGCTGGATAAGTGCAGCGAGCTGGGTCAAACTTTTTCTAGGTCTAAAAGCTTTAAAGTCACTGCGAGTGAAAACTTTCCCTTTCAGCTTCTGACTAAAGTATATGATAACTATTCATGCTGTGAGCCATGGATTTTGTTTCTGTATAACACAATCTGTCAAAGCTTTATCACTCTACCGTGTAGCCAATCGAATGGCTAATCAGCCCATCTACCCAGAAGACTTTGTTCTAAAGTTCACACCGCTGAGTTATGTTAAAGCTGTTCGAACAATCCACCTCTTTGATAGTGGGAATGATTGGTACAAATGTTGTAAGGGCATGATTTGGTCTGGCCTCCAGAATGGCTCGTATCTGATCTGCTAAGTGCTTTGCGGGGAGATGAATCGGGCAAAGATGTTATGACTCACGGCAACCCCGTCTGTCATCTGTATACAGAGTTCAGCGCTTCCTGTATCGGAGGGGAAGAACCGCCATCAAAGGTCGCCCCAGAAACATCCCTCTGTGACAATAACAATGGGAGCTGCTATTAACAGGCTGCATCTCAAATTTAGAGGTTATGCCTGTGACCCGAATCAGCAATTCAGCATTTCTAAGAGCAATTGTTATTGGGGGGGCAGCTGATGATAGCAGAGAAAGTATGAAGTTCAGGAAGAGTTCAGCTGCATTTATTTTGTGTATTCATACTGTGCTAATCTGGCTATCGCTAACGGGCAGAAAGAAATGCTACTACACGGAGTGAATAATGCTTCACCTTTCCCCCTGAGATTTCACACGCACATACATGCGCACCTGGCCACATTTAAAATATCTACACACACTAACCCGGGCTGTGAAAACCATCATGTAAACATTATGAGTAACATATATGACCTCTGTGTTTCCTCTTATTGCCCAGTGGGATAACATAAAAATACATGAAGATGGAGCCGGGGCTCCATCCATAACTCAGTGGACAGTGGTTCCAGGCACAGCGCAGGCCTTAACTAGCTGGCTGTTGTATACTCGTGGGCAGGCAGGCTGAAATATGAGGGCTGAGGACATGAGGTCTTCCCAGAATGCTAAACTCTTTCTTTCTCTTTCTCCCCCCGCCCCCCCCATATATCTCACCCGCGCTCTCTCTTTCTCCCCCCACTGTGCCCTGCAACCAATCTGACGCCTAATTAATCCTGAAGGTCTTTTGTTCCGCTGAGGTTTTTCTCTCTTTCCCCCCACTGCACTCCATCTATTCTCACCCTCCCTCACCCCCCCATACCCCCACCCACCCCCACAGCCTGCCTCTCATCCTTTCCCCCTGCCAGCTCGGTTTTTACCCCTCCTTCTCCACACACACACATTGTCATACCTCATTCCAGCCTCTCCTATTTTGTCTTTCCCAGGAGAGGAACATTACAGTCCCAGAGAGCAGGCCACAGGTAACAGATGTTTTGCTCCCCCCCCCCTCTCACACTTCTTTGGGATAATTTAGTCAAGAAAAACAAATGTATGACTGTTGTTACATTTATTCCCAGCATTCTACTAATTATGCTTATACCAAACTCTTTCATAGTTTTATTAATTATGAAGGTGCAGCAGCAAACTAATGCAAAGCTGTTTACAATAGTAGTCTCAAATGGCTGCTAGTACACTTCCATGTAATACACTGTGTGCATTGCACACTAACTTATGTATTGTGTAGATTTTGGCAGAGTAGTATTCTCTCAACTTTGACCCCAGCCACTGGGCTAGCTACAACAATTTGCACATATTTACTTGAGGAAGCTGTTTCCCCATGTTTAAACTAACTGACTCCTACATTTGGCCTTATATGTAGCATAAAATCATTTCCTAAACATGGTGGAGAGGTCTAGTTTATTGACCTCAAAGCCTGGCATGAGTCAGGACAGCTGTCAAACAAAGCAGCCTAACTACTAACTCTGGGAATCGGATGACGAGTTGTAAACAAAATGAAGAAAAATCACATCTCATAGAGTTGTTATTAAGGGGAAACTATGCACAGAGGCCCAAAGGCTTTTTAATGCTGTAAAATTGGGCATTTCAACATGGGGATTGACTCACCTTTGGAGCCTGCCTCAAGTAGCCAATAGAGGAACTGCAGCTTTTGGCACTTCTGCTTTGGCTTTAGCTTTTAGCCCTGAAGGTTTCAGTTTGGTGAATAATGTGTTTATTATTGTTATATTGTTTTTTGATTGCATTTTTTCAACACATGTATCTTTGAATCAAAGACTTAGTCAAAGCTGAGCGTTTTAACATGAGAGAGGAGCCGCTTTCATCCTAAACTCCAGCAGAGCACAGCAACAACACAAGTAAAGCACGGAGCTGAGCGTGGAAAACCACTCAGGGAAACATCTAGAGAGATTTGGGAGGCCCACAGGGTCCCATTGACCAGCCAGGCGTGTGAGTCGGCAAACAGGGACAATCACTGTCAAGGGATGTTTGTAGTTTTCTGCAGCACTGATATTTTGGACATTTTGTTTTGAGGACACAATCTGGTCCCAGGGCTGTTTTTTTTATGTATTAAAAAAAAAAAAAGCAAAAAAACACAAATCACACTTTTGTAGACTAACTGCAGTATCTAGATAAACTTATTTAGGAACAGAACATGAGCTGCTGTAATGTCAAAACATACAGCACAAATAACTGCAGATACATTATGGTAATGGGTTAATAGCTGTAAGAAAAAAAATCACAGTGCATTGCTTTTTCTTCTTCTTCTTAGTTTTTGACTGTTTTTCCTCCTTTCTTTTTTCTCTGTTTGTGTCAGACTGACAGATATTGCTGCATGTAGTATAGCTCACTAAACTGTAACTGACAGCAATTTTTCCCACATGCACTGAAGGATGCATCCCTGAACGTTACTTCCAGTTCAAACTCCTTTTTCCTCTTCTTTATTATCTAAGGACAATTATCTTTGATTATTAATAAATCAAATTCTTGATTAATCAATTGCTTGTTTGAGTAGCCGTTGCCCAGAGCTCCGTGTATTTGTGTAATTTGTACCTGAGTATATGCTGCAGGTATAAAAACAATCCACCAAGTGGATGTTTAAGGTGATCCATTCAGACTTTTTCCTGAATGTGGTGGTGCAGTTATCTGCAGACACCCAGTTTTCTTCTAATCTGCTGCAGTGGTCACTGGAACTCACAGAAGTAGAGTTTGATCTAAGCCACACACACACAGCCTACAGTTAGTGTGAGGAAGGACTTTCAATGCCAGAGCACATTTTTTGTGACAGGGACGGAGTACACTAAAGATTATTAGATACCACAAAAATCAAATAAATCACTCAGTGTCAGAGAGATCAGTTTTAAACCATCCTTTGGTGCCGCATCTGTTGATCTGCTCACTGTATGTGACCCCGCCGGCTTCACGAACAGCGACGTCTCCCAGCTGTGATGCATGCTAATGTTGGGCGTTCACGTGTCGCCATTCAGCGCGTATGACAGAACGGTCCACTGCTCCAAGCTGGAAGGTCATTTAAAGGCCAGACATGCAGACCCCTCGCCTCCTCCCTCCTCTTCCCCTCTTCCCTTGCCTGAGAACCAGAGATAAACCTACACATGCCAGCCACACAGGACCAATAGTCGTGATTTATCAGAAGCCATTTGCTACCTGAACGCCTATGAAATTGTAATGAACTTGATTATGCTTTTAATGAAGTGTGAGAGGTTCCTCAGAAATGATTATAGCCATGCTCTGGCTCACAGCTATGGGCTGTGCAGGGAAAAGGAGGAGGGAGAGCGGAGGAAAGCGAGGTCTGGAGGATTGTCACAAAGAATGAAGACTTAGTAGCAGCGACTCAGGATACTGTAGGGCAAGGAGAGGTGCAGACAGCAGCGCCACGCTTCTTTGGAATAGATTACAGGGGTGTTTTACTGTATGTGCGAGGTGACTTGACCCGACCAACCCCATTTCAATTCTTCCCTGCTAAGGGATTTTCCCTGAAAGCTGCATGCTGACGCGGTACATTAGATTGAACAGCCTGCAGCCTCATAGGTCATATTTTGCATACATATTAGGCAGATTGGGATGATTCTAACCTTTCCACGTACAGGGTGCTCACATTCAGACGGGGAAACATTATTGTTTGGTAATTTCACACACAAATCTCCACTCTCCCTTGCTGCTTTTTCTTTAAATACCAAATGATGAGCTAAGTGGCTGGTAAAAGGGCACACCGACAGTCTAGAAGGAAAAAGCAGCCTTTTGCACTCAACTGACAAATTGTAATGAGATATGGAAGAGCAGAGGGTCATAAGGAGCTGTTTTTTTTCTAAAGGGTTACTCTTATCCAGGTCACTACATTAATGTATTAATATAGACTTTAAGGTTTCATTCTATAAGATTTTTGATGTTCAGCAGAGATCAGCTAAAACCCCTCTTCTAAGTTAATCTAATGGTTATGATCCTTTGATTAAGCTGTTATTTTTCTTGCCAAATTATTTCAAATATCATCGGCATTCTCACAT
The DNA here is from genome assembly GCF_007364275.1 of Archocentrus centrarchus. NCBI lineage: Eukaryota > Metazoa > Chordata > Actinopteri > Cichliformes > Cichlidae > Archocentrus > Archocentrus centrarchus. The sequence goes on along the minus strand of NC_044365.1, from coordinate 13,152,106 downwards.
CCAATAAACTAGACATTTTAACATCTGAATACCCTTTTTCAGCTGCGGCCTCATAAAGGCCAGAAAAGGAAATCCTTACATTACAAAAGCTGGAACATATGGTATCATTTACCTGCTCTGTACAAATGAATTTATCAGTCATCTTTACAATAGCTGTAAGTTTGTTTTTTTCCTCAGTGGAGCAATCACAAGACAAGAAACTCAATCAGACTATCAGGAGCTGGAAGGCTACTAGAAAAACTGAAAACACCCCTCAGGCTCCTGGCAGCAGAATCTTCAGGTGGCACGAATCCCCTCAAAGTACAACTTCTAAACACATAATTACCAGGTGATGATGATACCCCATCAGCCTTTTTAGCCTGAGGGTCAAAAATACCTCATGAGCCACGAGTGCATGACCAGACTGTGTGCACACAGTCATAAGTATATACAATAGTTTAGAGTTAAATTAGGAAGTTGGTCTGTAAACTGAGACAAATGTGACAGACTGAGTGCCAGCTCTACCATTTCTCTTCATTTTCTCCTCAAAACACATCTCTTAAGCCGCTCTGATCTGTTTTTTTTTTTTTGTCCTGCCTGACTCCACTGGAGCTATATCGTCACCTTAAAAGCATTCTGAGTGGGTGGAGATGGTGGCGCTAACAAAAAGACAGGGGGTTGGAGCTGGAGGTGCAAGTGCTGAAGATTTTTATTGGGAGTGAAGAGAATGGACAGGGTTAGAAACGAGTACATCAGAGGGACAGCTCAGGTCAAGCAGTTTGGAGGCAAAGGGAGGCTGAGATGGTTTGGACAAAGGTAAGAGGAAAAGAGGAAGACCACATCCAGAAGGTTCATGGATGGTGTGACAGAAGAGGATGCTCGGAATAGGGTGAGATGCAGGCAGATGATCGACTGTGGCGACCCCAGAAGGGGGCACCCAAAAGACTAGAAAAGCATAAAGAAATTGTACTAAACTGGTATTATAACTTTTCTATTTTGAATACTTTTTTCACACTTGTCTGAGCCTGGATGCTACAAAATAAGCTCAGTCGAACCTCGTAGGCAGTGATAAATGCAGATGTTTTATCAGGCTATTTGCACTGCGCCACTCGTGGTGATTATCACAGAGTGACTACAGTCTGCTGCTGTAGCTGTCACTATGCTGTCCACATGCTGAGGCAGTAACACTATCTGCAAGGTCCCCAAAGCTGTTAATCAACTCCTCTCTAATGTGTTGTTCACACCTTCTCCCTCTCTCCCTCTCCCTCTACGCACGAATTGGTGGATTTCTATCTTAGACGGGGTGCTCGGCCGGGCGATCGCTGTCGCTAATTTGTTGTGGCAATATTAATTAATGATCAGCCTGTCACAGCTGTTTATATTGAGACAGATTAGAAGTGGGAGAGATTAGACAAAGAAAACAATCTGCGAGAGGCCCAGCAGCTGACAGGGGTCACCTTCACGTGTCTGAAATCATATTCAATTTGCCGTGGGGGGGGGGGGGGGGGGGGGGGGGGGGGGGGAAATTACTCCACTTGACCAGTCTGCATCCTCCTCTATCTGTGATGCTTCACATTTGCAGATAACTAAATCAAATCATTCTGAACTGCAGGAAAATAAAAGACAAATTACAGTCACATTTGATCTCCGCTAATACGACGAGCAATTAAAACGTGCTGTTACACTATTTGTAGCCAAAAGAGGGAATAACTTAATTTTTCAACTGCAGGCTTTTCATGCCTCAACCCATCCATTAACCCAAATTTTCATTCAGCCCCGCCGCTAAACAGATTTCTCTATTCAAATGGAACTTAATCCGAGGTGGCAGAGTGCAGCATCCTGACCGCTGACCTCCGTGCTGTCCTTCCCGCACGGACCTGCTGACTCCCCGCCTTCCCGCAGCGGTGCACAAATCTCAGGCTCAGTTGACTTGGCAACACCGCAGTGCGTTTGCGACGGCGAGTGGAGATTAAGTGGCCAATCAAGGCCCCGAACAGTGGGGTAATCATTCCACTTGGTAAAATGGGTGTCAGAATTATTCCAGCACTTTCTCACTTCACTGTGCAGGCTCTAATAAGGCAAAGACATTTTCTTGTAACCAGAGCGCTGTGGATAGGATTCAAGAACAACTTGCTGCTGACTGATTAATAATGAAGATGAACAATTATGTTCAGAAGCTGATGTAACCTTGAATTTAGGGACTGTCTAGAGACTATAAGGAGAGAAGGGAGTTCAGCGATAAGAGAGAGAGACTCTTATTTCTTCAGAACCCTGTATTCTGTTTTATTAGTATTATTTATGGTTATATTTAGGCTCTAACCTTTATCAATATGCGCTGACTAAACATAACTAGAAACAAATGCAATATAGGAAGCAATTACTATTGTTACCACAGCACAACTGGGAAAAAACCTCAAAAACATTATTAGTATTTAACCATTGGGAGATGATGTGAAAACACTGCAGTGCACAAGCCCTTTAATACAGGGTTATAAAAATCATATATTTAGCAACACTTTATTAAAAATATAGAGTAGGTTTAGTTAAACATGTTTGTAACGTTGTTCTGAGATATTAGAAGGAAAGGCAGTTCATATATAATTCTGCAACCCTCTCATGCAGTTCCCTAAATTGAGAGGAGAAGGCTACTACGTTTAAATCCCTAAACTGTTAAGTATACCCCTTTTCACTCCCTAAACTACAAGTGTGAATGTGCTGTTGAGCAAGGCGGCTAGCTCTCAACTCCAGCCTCTGTTAGTACTGAGCCTCTGAGCTATGAGTAAGAGAAGTGAAGCGAATATAAGGCGAGATATCGCCGCAGAATACATTCTCGTTTGATTTCCCTCGATAAATAAAGGTTAAATGAAGGAACAGAAAATGAAAGTCCTTGCTGGAAGATAAATAGCTCTTTAATGCCAAGCAGACAGTGGCCCAATGCCTCATTTCTGCTGTGATTGTTAAAGTCAGTTTCTAGATACGCGAGTGTAGGAGGGACGGAGGAAGGTACAGGCTGTTACTATAGGAGAATCTGTTGTATGTGGATGTGCACTCAGATTCCTGCTTTGCCAGTCTCCCTGTTATATTCCTTACTATATGTACGTGGAGCCAGAAAGGTCTGAGAAGAATACAGAACCGTGTGGTTCTGTTGCATTTAAATATTTCATCTGGAGTCACCAGCCAGTTCAGCTCAGTCCAGCTTCAATTCCTCATTCCCATGTTCCGCTCTCTCGAGTTAATACAATATCCTGGAAAAGTGGTCAGTCACGGTTTCATTAGTTTTGCTGTCACACATCACTATGTTTAAGCAGTGTCTCCTCAGTGTCCCCACAGTCATATTACAAAAAGAGAAGGGGCTGTCTTGTCTGTTACTGTACCTTTGACCCAGAGTTAGACATTAGTGGTTGTTTAAAGTAAATCTTTCAATTCAATTCAATTTTATTTATAAGGTGCCAAATCACAACAAACAGTCACCTCAAGGTAAAGACCGAACAATAATTACAGAGAAGACACAACAGTCAAAATGCCCCCCCCCCCCCCTTCCGGAAACACGTGGCAATTGTGGGAAGGAAAAACTCCCGTTTAACAGGAAGAAAGCTCCAGCAGAACCAGGCTCAGGGAGGGGCAGTCTGAGGGGAGAGAGCCAGAGATTAATAATAACTATTGATTGAATGCAGAGTGGGGTATAAACAGAGTGAAAGAGATGAATGAAAGGAAATACAGTAAAACACAAAGCGCTGTACTACCGTGAAGATGACCCACTGCCTTTGCTAGAAGGAGTGATTTGATGCAGAGGCAATACTCACAGCCAGTAATTGGTTAGCTTCCTGGTGTGGCTCAGCTTTAAAACAAGTCTTCAGAAACATGATACTCTTACCAGCAGACCAACAAGATTAAACAGTTATGTTTCTCTTTATGACTCCAATAGTTGTACAAATTAAAGAAAAAAGAAATTACTGCTTGAATAAACTAAGAACTGTTTTCTACATTTTTATTTTGGGGCTCAACCTTTACTACCTGATCTGATATGGTACTGGCTCTTAACAGAGCATCTCAGTTTAGCCTCAGCCTGAAACAGGTTGGTTTAGTTCCTTAGGACATTGGGTCTGGGGTCTAGACCTGCTCTGGGCACAAAAAGCAGTGTACAGAAGTCTGTAAGGAATGACACAATTTCTGACTTCATTCGTGACCGTAGTAGACAGTTTCCCGGTGAGCTTAGTGTCTCAATGGCTACTTAGATGGAGGTTTGCGGGCAACCTGGGTAAAGGTTATAAACTACGACCAGTTTTTAAGACTTTTCTGAAGCCATGATGAGGGATCATGATATAGGTTACGGTATAGAGAAGACATCTACACAACAAAGCTGTCTTCTGCAACAGGTAGCTAAAGGGAATTCTGAGGAAAGAGAACAGCCTGAGCTGGCACACATAATTTGGCATACCACCATAACGTTTGCTCTACCCCCAGGCTACAGCTGGCAACCACCCCCACATTACGCGTCACATCTGCAGTGTAGTCAACCACTGCCCATGCAATCAGCGCTTGGCAAGTAGACTGACTCAAATGTGAACACAGTGAGAGTATATAAGAGCCGGGGGGGGCTTTGCTTTAACATTACGTAACATGTAACACATTAGATCCACGAACACACGCCTGGCCACACATTTATTCACGCATGCATGAATATTATATGCACGCCTTTGTCCTTCACCAACGAAAATAAAACGTTTCTCAAGCCTGGCACACAGCACGGCTGACTTTCAAGAAATTCCACAAGCGAGTGCTTTCTGGAACTAAACGGGTGCGGCAAATCCTCTTAAAATCCTTTTAGACACCGTGGCAGTGGGGAGAAAAAGAAAAAGTTTCTCCCAGGCAAACATGTGCAGGTTTGTTGGGTTGATGTTAGGCTCTGGGGAAGGACACTTTTGCCAGTTTATTTCTTCAAGGCCAGAGAAGAATATTAATACAACACATACCCTACAGGGTGTGTAGTGTGTCGACAGAAATCTTCAAGGGAAGACTTTAGGGAGAGGACGCTTGGAATGTGAACAGCTTAATTTTTCAATACAAGACCTCAGTACTGTGGTGTTTTACACTTTCTTTGTGTTAGGATAGTACAGGGGAGTTTTAAAGCCTCCATTTAAGTTCCCAACACTGGACAGCTTGGATACCGAGTTCGTCACTATGCAAACAATGAAAATCAGTGTGACTATCAACTCAGGGCAGATTTACTTTAGATGAAATTCTGCAGCTGCGATTGAGTTTTAAATGGCTGCCGACAAGTGCCAGCCGATCCAGCCACTGTGTCTTTAGGCTCTCCAATTTCCTCAAGTTTCTCAGAAACTAGTTTCCTCGCTCTGATTGCTATTTACATATTTGGGTAAATGAGCATGGGATTGGTCTCAGTGGTTTGTTTGTCGATTTGCTCTTTGCTTTTCTATTTCCTTTGGGCAACAGATTGAATTAATGTTTGTAGACACTGTGATGCCACACATGAGGAAACAGGAGATTTTGCAAAATTACAAAACTCACCCAATTACAGCTCTGCAAACACATAAGACTGCTGGAAAAAAACCTCATTTGGCTTGTGACGAAGATTTCTCATGTGTCAGAGACACAAGGACAATAATTAGCTTCATTTACATGCATTTCTATTAAACTGGCCAACATACAGATAGATCAAGGCTTTGCAGAGTACACACAATGCATCCATGAGCAGATGCGCACAAAAGTGTGATGTGTAGTTTTGCTATGAGGCCCACTTTGGACAAAAGCTAAATGCCAGCTTGCTTACACATATCTTTATTTCGGCTTCAATCTTGCCCTCTTTAGCTCTTATCTCCTTTACTCCTTAATTACTTATTGGAAGGTGTTTGGATTTTCCCTGCACGCCTGCTGTTTTGGTCATTACAGGCCCCTGTAGGAAGTGGAGTGGCTGCCAAAGAAGCTTAGCAGAAGACATGCGCTGGGGATGCGTCTGTACTCACCTGGGGTAAATGAGGACAACTCTGCCTGCTGGCTTTGAGACCTGTCCTCCCCTCGGGTGCTGTTCCGATGTTGAAGAGGGCTTGAAGAGCACACTGGGCCGCCTGATTCTTGGCCAGCTTCTTGCTGCGACCGCAGCCCTCGAATATCCTCCCGTCCACGCGCACCGCCATCACAAAGCTACGCAGTCGTCGGCCTTCAGCTCGCTCCGAAAGACAGGCGTAGCGCAAGCCTGGCCGCATCTCATTGAGCAGTGCCACGGGGCTCTTGGAGGCCTCGGGCTCTTGCACAATTCCACCGAGCCTCTGCTGGGCCTGCACCATCAAGTCCAATGTGTGGCGAAGCAACCGTCCATGTCTGAGCAGCTCGCTGGAAAGTAGCTCACTTTCGGCCGCTGAGTTGCAGAGCGAGAGGCGGTCGGAGCACGACGAAGACTCAAACTCCTTAAAGAGCGTGTCAGGGAAGTCAGCCTGGTCTGAGGTGAAGTCGGCTGAAGGGTTTGAAATGTTTCCCATGGCTAGGTGGGCCTGAGGAGCATTGGGGAACTGGATGAAGGACTTGAGGGCCAACTCTGCAGCCCTCATCTTGGCTTTCTTCTTCGTGGGGCCTGTGCCCTCAAAGGTCAGCCCGTTGACTTCCACAGCAATGGAGAAGACGGGCGCATGGACAGGGCCTGTCTGAGACACCATGCGGTACTGCAGGCCGGGCCGCAGCTCATTCAGCTGTACCAGTGCATTCTTTGGAGCCTCGGACCAGGACAGTTTCTTATATATCAGTCGGAGTTGACACAGGTGCCCGTTGTTGTCCTCCTCCAGTGGCCGTTTCCTCTTCAGACCAGAGCTCCCGCTTCTTGTTGACTGACACTCTCCAGGCCCTATGGAGCGATCCTCTAAGTTACCAATATTACGGTTTTCCTTCACCTCTGCACTGCTGGTGCCTGCAATAAAAGCAAAAACAATGCCAATCAAAGTGTTAAAAAAACAGTCAAAACATAAGAGTGAAAAGAGGCACGTTTATCCTGACTGAACAAAATGAATCAAGGAAAATCTCTCAAGGCAGATTGAGCCACTTGATACACAATGAAATGGTAATGAACACATCTACAATCATCTCCCTGAGCCGAGCCCACTTCATACCACAGGGCTCTATCATATTTAAGTATTTTAAAACCCCAAATACAAATCCCCTAAAATGGCGATGTTATCTGCCAAATCATCCTGTAATCTGCCTCCAAATTAGTTCTGAATCTGTGTTGTAAGTGGGAAACATTGGTCCCCGTGGCCAATGCAAAGCATCAATCCTATTTGTAATAGGGGTGGGGATCTCGTCGAGTGGCAGACATTCCGAGAAAGGATGAGAGAAATGTCTGTAGCCCGCTTTATTTCACACTTCTTATCCTCTGTGAGAGCAAAGTCTGAACAGCTGCGATACGCTCTTCAAACCTAGTTACGGGGTAGTGGTGGTGTATTGCATTTCTGATGGGAAATGAACAAAAATAGGGTGTTCAGAGCTTGCCAGAAGAATGTTAATGGTGGCATGGGAGGCATTCACTGGTGGGCAGATTGTAGGTCTAGATGATAGCGTATGCAGGCATGCATTTACCTATCTAATGACTTAATTATCATGAACACTCAGATTTAATATTTAATCGCTCGCTTTTAAAGGAATACAGAATTTTAACGCACAAGCTGACACCACTGTGTAATCAAAGAGCTCATCTACCAAATAATTAATTATGCGGGCGACAGAGAGATCATTTCCATATTAGGCCTGCCACTGAGAGAGTTAGCGTGCGTGCTGACAGAGAGAAAGAAAAAGAGGCAGCAGCTTACTTAAACTGTCCTCGTCCTCTGTGCTGCTGGTCCCAGGGCTTATGTACTTGAAGGGAGCGATCAATGCCGACAGCATGCTGACTTTCTCTGGAGGGGAGACAAGAGACACGCAGAGTCAACAACAGGGCAGCGGAGGAGATGTTTTGATAGTTTTATCGATTAAAGCTGCGGATCATCATCGGCCCCAACACGGGGCCCAGAGATGACGCATAAGTGAGCAGGACTATGCACACACACCTGTCACCCATGCATGGAGCACAATGCAGACAAGGAAGCACACACACACACACACACACACACACACACACACACACACACACACACACACACACACACACACACACACACACACACACACACACACACACAGAAGATTCAGAATAAAAATCCACCCATTCACCCATCTCGTGCCCTGGACAGCAGAGTGTAGTATGAGGCACCGTTTTGCTGCTTCATTCACAAAAATCACTCTGAACAAACACACGTTTGCAGAATCAGAATCACCAGAGGACTCAGTGAGAACTGTGGGCATGTAAGAACTTCTTGAGCAGTGGTACTCTAATAAGCTGCTATACCCAAAATATGCATCCAACATCTAACATCTAAACTATTCAGATGTATTTCTGTTTATTTATTCAAACAGAACATAGCACAAAAAAAGTATTTGAGAAATAATTAAGAAACTGAGTCGTCACATAGTTTGTCTTTTGTTTCCAATATTGTCATCATTACCTGCAAAACATGTAGCAGAGTCAGACCACTCTCATTCCCACGCAGTCAAATACTGCCGTTTTGTTAAAGCCGCCTGTGTCACACACATACGCACAAAGTGTCCTGTTGGCTCAGTGCTGTGACACAGCAGGTTAGAGCCGTCTCACTCCCAAGCCAATATTATTTTTTTGGTGCCTAAACCTAGCCAGTACAAAGTGGAGTGAAAACAAAGTGCCAAACACAAAGCTCACAAAGAGGATAGAAACCGCTGGCTCCTGGCTGACAAACTTACTCCAGCAGCACCCCTGAAACGTGACAATGTGGAAAAGCAGACAGTTATCTCTCAGTGTCCAAACCTGCAGCAGCTAGTTTGTCAAGGTATCAAAGCCAGTGGACAACTTTTGTGAGCCTGCGATGCTAGCAGCATCTGACAGAAGTGTTTGGTACTCTGGGATAAGAAAGCATTGGCACATCACAGTTAAGCAGCCGATTGCGTATTTATGATCACTAGTTTTTCAAACACACCCCTGGGAAGTTTAACAAAATTCCCAAAATAGCTGTAACATACTCATATACAGTGTATCAAGGATATCACCTGATGTAGTCATAATAATTGTGACACATGCTTCTGATTATGTCAGCAACACGAAGCACTGCTCATGATCTTTTCCTTGCACCCCCCCCCCCCCCCCCCCCCCCCCCGCCCCATGAAAGCTAATGACAGCATTTTTTATTTAACACTGTCAGGTCCTCGCTCTGCTGGATCACACCGATGTGCAATCTTCACTTTGCTGTCGCCGGTACGATTTCAGTGTAACGTGGAATGTAAAATTTACGTTGCAGCGAAAAACAGCTCAATTAATTAAACCCCAGAAAAAAGCAAAACAACCAACATTTCTTCTTTGACTCTTCTTCTCCTTTAATTTCAGGCAGCTGAAACACTTCCATACGCACGCACCACACCCCTGATGATAAACTTCCTCTCTTTATCAGTGCTAACTTATCTACAGCAGCTCTCTCCTGTTCCTCCCTGGGGCCTGCTGCTGTCCAGGTGTGCGTGTTGTTTACAGTATGAAGCCCTATTAGGGCCATTGCTTGGTCTAGTGCACTCCATGCAGCGCTGAGCAGAATTGACAGACCAGTCTGGCTCCTTAATTAAACCTTCCCTCTCTTCTCAACACCAGCTAATGATCAATAGAAGAAAAATGTAAGGGAGAGGCATCAGGACAGGGGAAACACTGGTGTATAAAAAGTACAGTGACGCGATGAAGAAGGAGAAATAGAGGCAGAATGAGTTCATGTTTAGGTTAGAGGGTGAGCCAGAGGTCACGATGCCTCCCAAGCCCTCTGTGCCTGCGCCCTAGCATTCAGGCCTGGGGGCAGCAACAGTTTAACGGTGCTAAATGCTACCTAAATGGGACGCCGCATTACAGTGCAGTAAACACACTTTGATAAGAGCACAAGGTTGTGAATGAGCTGGGCCTCCAGTGCTCTCTCTGTCTTCTCGCAGCTCAACAGCACTAGAGGGGCTCAGTGAGTGACTCTGACACACATGGTTACACTCTAAACACTGAGGCTGGAGCTGTGCTGGTCCTCGTGGGCCAACATCACAATACAAGCATTTGCATTCTGACCTAATTACAGACTGAAGCCCAACACAAGCAGCAATTTGGACCTAAATGACTCCCTTGGCCAACAGTGTCATTATACAGGCCATTTTCAAATCAGTCTATATTGTTTTTAAAGCCCCTAAAGCCCCATTTACAGTAAAAAACCACGGCTGTCTGGTGTATTTACAAATGTGACAAAATTAGTGGTTTTTAAGGGTCTGCTGGCTGGTGCAGCATATCTTAGCTCATTCTTGCATTTATACACAAATGCAGCCAGCGTCTTTGTAGCGTGAAAGACAAATGTTCACTTCAAGCATGAAATTGGAGAGCACAGCGAGGCCAGCAATTAACACTCAGGAGCCCAAGCTTTCACACTGGAGCCCCAAACGCCTGTAATCTATATTTGATAATCCTGTTCCACCAAGGGGTCTTAACAACCCACTCATCAGCTATTGCCAAGTGAAAAGCCCCACTGGGCAATGAAACACCAGGGCTTTGCATAAACAGACTGGAGATCAGGAGCCGCTATGACATACGAAAATGCGTTCTCCTTTGGAAGCATGAGGCCGACACAGAGACGATGGCAGTGGTTAATGTTTTCATTTTAGGAGCTACTGTTTAGTTTTTCTAGTACGAAGATATGGTTTTAAGCCCATTATTTGCTAGCCAAACTTAGCATCACAGCTAATACTACATTTATTAAGGGACAAACCTTTCTAACTAAGTCATTTGAATGGTCAAAATTTACAAAATGGACTTAATGTTTTATACGGTATGAACTGAAATGAATATCTGAGCCTACACACTCCTCAGGAAAGTGTTTACAGAGGCCACCACTGAAGGCTGTTTTCCCATTGACTACTGCAGGACCTTTGTACAACCACAGTTATCGCCCCCTGGTGTGCATTAAAAATAATGCAGGTTCAAGGCACTTTCACATTGGCTTTGTTTTAGAGACCCATGAGCTACATCCATCTTCTATACTGTCTATGGTGCAACTCCTTCTGACCTTCTCTGTACTTCTCCATCAACACTCTCAAAGCAAACACTGCATCTGTAGAGCTTTCAGTAGTGCATGAAGCCATACTGCGGCTCACTGATTGTTACCTCTCTTTATAACCTAGCTTCAACAACTCTTTCCCACAGCTTCATGGTACAGCTCATTAACTTTACATTTCCATCTTTATCCTTAATCACCCTAACCTGCTGCCCATCCTTTCCAGCTTAATCTCTCCGTCTAGCCAATCAATATACGTGAAATCTTTTACTTATTGCATATAATGGTAATTTTCTTTAATTGTGGCCATGTGAATAAAAGAGCAAGAAAAGCCGTTTTTGTCTTTCCCTCTAAACAAATCAGCCAGTCTAGCTCGATTTCTGATTAGTGCTAATGTAACACAATAACATTTTTATACAGCACAAGTGTAAATGAGACCTAAAGGCATGGCAGTAAAATTTAAATTCTATTAATGACCTGATGATGGCACTAGATGAAAAGTTAGTTAATCACATCTCGATTGGCTTCATCCTCTGGCCATCACAGTGCTGCAATCTTTCTGTCTTGACCAAAATGCTGAAAGGACAGACACTGGCAGATGAAATATCACCCATACAAAGTTAATGATATAAGGAGGAAACAGATTGAATGCACTGTCCTCACTGCTTCCTAACATGCTAGACTTATCACGGGGCTTTTATGAAAGCCTGCGCAGACCCTTTTATTCTGCATTCAAAGGCTTTTTTTTAATTTGAGCATTCACAGTCAGAATGGAGGTTTTTGTCTATGGAGCTCTCCCAGTCTGTATAATTTCACACAACCTTGCAAAACAATTCTTTTCACTTTCAGCGGAGCACTGTTCACTTCAAATGTCTCAGGAAGGAGCTATTGAGCAGAAAATATCACTGTGGTTTCAATAACTCTGATGTTGAATCAACTGTGCAGCAGTAAGCAGCACAGTTTAGAGGTCATCCTCGAAATGCCACCTCTGACTGTGTTTTCAAAGGTTCATGAAGCGCCGGCACAAGCACGCTATGCTCTGATTTATAAGTGAGGTCTCTGTAACATCAGAGGCGATTTTGGTTCTTAGTGATTTGCAGCTTGTACCGCGACTGATTCTCCTAGAAATATAGCACATTTTCACAGCTGATATCAAATTAATTTCAGCAGCCTGTATGCTTCAGGAAGTCCATATGGAGGCCAGATTGCGGAGACCACCTGAAAGCTTCTTTAACAGAAATCACTCTTAAAGGAGCATAACTACTCTTCTTCTGTTAGTTAGCATTGATATGAGGCCAGCTTTGTGATTCCAAATTAGTGCACCAAATTTCTGTGCACCAATTATGCCCTTGCAGCGACTCTATATCAGGGCAAATGAGGCGAATGTGCAGCCTTCTCTGTCAAAGCCTCGCTTCAAAGCTGAGAGGAAAAATCCTGTCTGTTCATCAAACGTACCACCGATCACCTCCGCAGATGTGGACACTGTTACCTTACATGCCCTTCACGGTACCTTTCATCCCTCCCTTCTCGTTCGGCAGTGGGCCTGAATGAACGAGACAATGCATGCCAATATTCTCAGCTCACTACGTCCATCCCCCACTGCACCAGGACACGGCGAGATGAGAGGACACTCATTTGTTTCCAACCACAGAAAAGCTGGGGGGTGGAGGAGATCCAGGTTAGATAGGGAGAGGACTGGAAGATGGCCAGACATTCCTGATAGTGACAACACTGATGATGGTTTCCATTCACAATGGGCCGCAGAAGAGGCCCTCTCTTTCTCTCTTTGCACTTCCTGAATCAGTTCTGAGGAGAAGGTAATGAGCCCAATCAGATTTCCCCATGGCTCAGCATAACGAATGGGTCAGATGAGCGACAGGAGACACTACTGAAGCAGGTGCTGGGGGAAATCATTGACTCTCGCTCTCTGTGTGTTTACCACCTGCCTTTCTCTCTTTCCTATGTGCATTTTTCTCTCACTGTCTTCTTAAAACTGAAAGCTACTGAGCCACTGACTGAGAGGCTGTATTGTTTCTCCACGGCAACTTGTTTAGATGCAGTGTTGCATGTAAATAAAACCAGAATGTGATTATTTGTAAATCTTGTATGACCTGAAAATAGCACAACAAAAACCTGCAACTGAGAAATCTGATTGATCTAAAAATATCAGCTTTGAATTTAATGTCAACAACAGGCTTCAAAAAAAAAAAAAACTGGGACAGGTGCATCTTTACCGCTGGGTTGCATCACCTCTTCTGTTAACACTGAGAGTGTTTCAGGACTGAGGAGGCCAGTCGATGTAGTGTTGGGGGCAGAATGGGTTCCTAATCCTGCTTAATGCTCTCTCACAGGTTCGGCCCCTCCTTCATCATAAATTCTTGGTTTCATAATATGCTAAATATTATTATTATTTTCCAGTTCGTACGCCACTTTAAAGTAATATGAAACATAATGTGAACTTATTTTTTTATTGAAAATAAAATAAAAGTTACCAAACTGATCTGGAAGCATGTTACAGTTTCCTGCCTGTATGAGAATAATGAAACAACACCTAATAAAGGATGTCACAATGCTCTCCTGATTGGAGGAGTAAGCAATTCACCACAAAGTGTCATGGTCTAGGTTATAGTTGCTGATTTTTTTTTGTTTCTGATTTCTATGCCTTCTGTTATTTAGTGTTACTCCTCATAAAAACTCTGTGAATGGCCCCAAGACGGGCAACTTTTGACCTTGGACTCAGCAAACACACCGCTCAAGTCCAAAGTCAGTGTACTCATCCTGCTCTCTTCTCTCCTCTCTCTTTTGTGCGCCACTTTTCTGGTTTGATAGACATAATTTATAATACCACTGCTGAAAAACAAATTGTTGCATAGTGGTAATAATACGCATGCTGCTTAAAGTAGAGGGAGAGGCCAATTTTGATCATCATGTCTGCTGGGCCCCTCGCTCTTTCGGGGCCCTGGGACACCACCCCACCTGCCCTGCTAAAAATGATGCCTTTAGCATTTTTTTTTTTTTGCTACTTCCTGTTTTACTTTGAAAGTTTGCACATTTTATTCACTTTTGTTCCTTTCCCTCCTCATGTGTCTGCCTGCCCTGCACTCCTTAGTTTGTCTGCATGGGATTGTTTCCACCTGTGTCTCCCCGTCTGGCCCTTCGTCTTGGTCGGGTCACCTGTTTGGTTCCCTGCTTGTTTTCATTTTTCTGGCTGACTTCAGGTTATATATCCTGCTCTCGACCTGCGGTGCTGCGCCTGTCTGCCTCTCAGGTTTTCACTGTTTGAAACATTAAATTTATCCCTCCATCAGACCTGTTGCCACTGGCGTACCTCAGCCTTTCCTCCCTGTTTCCCTTCCTTATGAATGGCTTCCTGACAGCCACCCTTCCACTGAGACTGTTTCTGATGAGGCTTCAGTGAACAGTAGATGGATCAGCTGAAGGTCCTGTGTCAGGGCCTTGCTGGGCTTTTTTTTTTTTTATCCTATTTCTTAAAGACATGACTTCCAGATACTGTTCATCTGCTGTAGATACATTTTTGATAGCCTGCCACTTCTTCTTTTGTCCTCCACTTGTCTAGTTTCCTCAAGTTTTTAAGGCACACTGGACGTCACACCTCGATATGCCAAGTTTTCAGCTAGTGCCTATTTGGAAATCACCTTGTTGATGTAAAAATACAATTTTATGCCTGTCGAACTTTAAATAAATGGAAACAAATGATGTGTTTTTGTGACAGGCTGCTGGTAACAAAGTGCCTAAAAACACAATTTAAAACAGGTTCTTTGCTAAGTTGTGATGTGTAGACACAACACCCGTTCACCCATTTATTAAAGTGCCTTTTTATGCTTGAATGATTCATAGGTCAGCGTTAAGTGGCTTAACAAATAAATATGTGCCCATCTTGTCCACGCACACAAGAAAGGCTTTGTGTCACACTTCTGCAGGCCTCTGCACACACACCAGTCAAACATCTAAGGGGAAGCACGCAGGGGCGACTCTCACATTGTGTTATTTGCTTTTTGACAGACATAAAAAAACGGCCTTTAGCAACACACAACAAAACCATAAATAACACCAACACTGCTGTGGTCCCCACCCACAGCAGATTTTCTGAATAATCAAACAGCTGTAATACGGATGGATGTGTTATTTAGCCTGTGTGCTTAGTGTGTAGCTTTCTCCTATGATTTCTCTCGTGGTGAGCTCCACGGTTATTTCCTGTTTGAGTGAAAACAGTCAGCTGTAGAAAGCTGCTCCCATTGACTAACAGGATATGGGTTTTTTTTTCTTCAGGCTCAGGTATCACCCGCCTGTCAGCACAAATGTGTGTGAACTTTTGTGTTAGGAAGAATCGCTGTGTGACGATAGGAGTGCGTTGGTGAAATGAAACAAAAACAAAGCTCTGTACAATATGCTATGTAAATGGGAGTTTAAAAAAAAAGAGAGTAGGGGGGCCAGTTTAGCACACACTGATGGATATTTAGCACCTGATTAGCGGCAATGAGGACAAAGTAGCCAGGCCATCTGCTTTACATTTGCTCCCCTGCCCATCCATGCCAAGGACAGGGTCTTCACTGCAGGCGCCCTTTTCTACATGCTGCATATCATTTTGTTGTCTTTTTTTTGAGCAGCTGTTTTCAGATTAGCGCGACCTTCATTATCTACAGATCTTCACGATCTTCACATATACGCAGCCAGTGCCTGTTACAGTTACAGTTACAGCATGTTTAGTTTGAACGACCTGAATAATGCGATATGTGGTTTTCACATTGCCGCCTTCAGTTTGGATGCATCACATTCTGTTTGTTAGCTGCAACTTCTCGTTCTCATTAGCGACTGAGGTTGGCGGGTACAGTATTCCTTTTCGTTTAATCACGTTAAAAGCTGCGTGTGCGCGAGTCAGCCTTTGAAAGCCAGACTGATTAAACTTGTGTGGAATTCTTCATAATCTTACACTTTTTCTCATTTGATTTGTTTGCAATTAGTGTCTAACGTCACCTCCTGTGATAATTACAACAAGTGAGAAGATAAAAAATAGAATTAATTAGGAAGGAACGATCTTGAAATATCTGCACATGACTCCTCGCAAGGATCTGGCAGATAAATCCTGAATCGGCAGGCCAGCAAATTATACACCTGTTTCCAAGTCCGAGCATCTCCTGAGTTGGATGAGACTCTCAGCTTTTTAAATTCTGGTTTTGAGAACATACAACATATTTTTTTTTTGGTTTTAGACCGAATGTTTTGGGATCACACCCCCCATAAACACCCTGATGAGCATTACAGCTTGCTGGCATACAGTCACAGCCATGGCTCCTGCTTTGTAAAGCTCCCTTTAAGTCTTTGAGAGAATTCCATAATTTAGGAATCTGGATGGCGATGGAACCAGTTAGAGAAGCCAAAAACATTTGCCTTCAGTCTGTTTTGGTCACATTTCTTACACTACAGAGAAGAAAGAAAGCAGCACTTCACTTTCTTTTACTGCATGATCAGAGGGAACAAAAACTTTCTGCTCTCTCATGTTCTTATATGGCTTCTTAATAGGTGCAAATGCTTAAACAGCGGGGGCCTGCTGTCCAATACAAGCAAGAAAAGATCAGATTCAACTGAGCCTTTCAGAATTCATGAGCAGTGCTGGCAGATTGAAACTAAGGTGGCCGCACAGAATACAACACTGTGGAGTATAAGAAGAATTCCAGCGGATTGTTTAATCATATTGTGGCACATGGGAATATTTGATGCCGTTTTCTCTCTGTCTCTTTTTTTTTTTTTTACATTTGCTCCTCCATTCTGACAGCGAGACACAGAGCACACTCCTCTGCTCCTCAGAGGCGACTCGCCATGCTTGAGTGTCACTGCAGGAGCCTGCTCAGAGTGTGTGACGGCTGTGGATTGTCGCAGAGACCCAGCAGACGGTGCAACGGTACGGCGCGGGGGCTTATGATCACGCCGCCGCCTAACACCGCTCACAGCTCCTCGAGCACTCACCTCCGAGAGCCGTGCTCGCTTTCAATGCAGGGCTGCAGCCGGAGAGTGCCGTCCTAATAAAAGCTTTTTAATGTCGCTCCTCAAATCTGAACTGTATAAAAGTGTGTGTTTTTGATGTAGGGGGGGAAAAAAAAATATATATAAATTTTTCACTTCGGATCCCGCGCTTTGAAGAATAAGTACGCTGCTTTTGGACGGCGGTGAGCTCGACTGCAAAAGCTTTTAGCGCTAAAATAGCAACATTTCAACAATGGTACATTAGAAGCAGGAAAGGCCTTTATGAAAACAGTGATGTGAATAAAACAAGCAGGAAACATGTCATCCTAAAAATGAACTTGGCTCCAGCTGAAATGTCTGTGTGGCCTCGAGATTAAGCAGGGGCAGAAAGAAGCTGAATGAATCCTGCGTGCCGTTAGAGCCGCTTCCTCTGAATACATTTTGGCAATTAAAAGCAAACAGGCAAATCTTTTTTTTCCCTTTAAAAAAACTTCCACACAGATCACGGTCGCCATCTGATAAGTGTCGGATTTAATGCACCCTCGCTTCCCTCCGTAACTGAATATTAATGCAGGCTGTCATCCATGAGAATGACTCATTTACAAGCGAGCAGAGAGAGCTGAAGACTCAAACCTGGATGAGGTTTGTCGCCCTGCTCGTTTGATAACAAGCACTCAAGTGTATTTACAAGGCAGAGCGAGCGAGATAAGTCTGCGGTGTAATGACACTAAGCAGGTCAGGAATGTCTCTGCCTCTCAGTGTGTCGGTGCTCATCTCCCTCCTACAGTTATCCCTCTTTCTGTCAGCGAGCTTGTGCAGCCCGATGCTTCGCGGCGCTGTCATCTGCGTCGACGCGAGGCATTCTCTAGCTCGACTTCAGAAACCTTTCCTCTCGACTTTCATCAAATTCATTTACTCTGAGCCGAAATCCTGCCCCGCACTCGGGAAAGAGAAAAACGTGTTGCACTGACACGGCACTCAGACGGTGATGTGACCCCCGCATGTGGTCTCCAATCTCAGAGTGAGTGGGAGTCAATAGGTAGGTGTGAGGTTAGATACAAATTGGCCTGCTCGTGTCAAACCCCTGCAGTCACCAGCTCAAGCCTTGGACGGCAGCTGGAACCAGAAAGCAACACTCTGAGCTGAGGCAAGGTGTGAGGGAGAAAAATAGCTGAAAGGAGTCTGACTTTTGGGTGCAAGTTCATATGAAGCACAGTTTATCTGTTCGGAGATCTTAAATAAATATGTATTTTCTACTTTTATTTTCTTTTACTTCTTCCCTTCGGGCTCCCCCATCCCCTCCACATCCTGTTTACTCACCTACACCCTGTCCTGTCCTCTCCTCTGCTCAAGCAAATCTGCAAGCTTCTGTGTGATCTTCCCCTGCAGTGTTTTTATGCCTCACATTATGACACATATAATCAGGCTGACTGTTTGCACTACTTTGTTCAGCACAAATTGCTGCACCGATGGTCGCGGCAAAGCACAGATGGGACGTGGACACTTTTTCATCGGCTGTTCCATACCACAGAGCCCAGCACATCTGGTATGCAGCGAGAAGCATCTTTGCACTAATTTGTTTGTCACTATATATTGAAGGGACTATCTGTCATCCTGCCATGCTTTGGTTGCGGCATGATGTTTGAAGAACATGGCTAGTCAGAAGTTTCAGGCAGCCTGGCTGGTTGGCCACTCGGGACTCTCACAAATGCACACACACATCAACACACACACACACACACACACAATCCATCTGAGTACAGGAAGAGGAAGGGAAAATAGAAAGAGTACGGAGGGTCTGCAAGTTTTTCCTTTGGAGCAGATCAAGTCTCGGTATCCATAAAGAAAAGGGAATTTAAACAGCTCAGTGAGAAGTGCTATCTGTGGGTGTGACTGCAGGAAGCCTTTTCTGAGTGATAATTGACTGAGATGTCATGTCTGTCGAGTTTTCCTTTCTCCAATGTCATGTACACAGTTCCACGGGTGCAAATTTTGGTGTGGACGCAGGGGACACGCTCCCACCGATGCATAAGAGCGAGTGCAGGAAGTTTCAAACAGCAACAGAAATCTTTTTTTTAAACATGTCTGAGCTAATAAAGTACAGGGTATAACTGAGGGGAATAGTTGCCACGTGCATATTTTAAAACAAAAAGGTGCAAATGTAGCCTGATATCAGACCAAAAGCCACCTTCTCATTTCTATTACTGAAAGGATAACTCTAACTGGGAGGTTTTAAAGCGCTCTGGTTATGTATTTATTAAGTAGGCATATTACGCTTATTTGCAGTTCTATATTTTCTACTAGAGCAGCTTTGCATGAGTCACACTTCACAAATAATCTTTATTTTATCTTATACTTGGCCTCGCTGCACCTTTTTAGTTCATGCGCTCTCTGAAACAAGTCATTTTAGCTGTCCCTCACAGACGCGAGGTTTGAGCAGCAGGTGGCAGGGAGGGGTCGGAGAGACACTTTTTATAATAGTAAAAGCACCGCTCCTGCTACAGCCCTATGCATGCATTAACAGCCCTGCCATGCCTTATCAACATGTGGCTACTAAGCTATGGATGGGCGATCGCTGTTCAGTGAAGGCACTTGGAGAGAGGTCAACTTCATGTCCCACAAAATTTGACATACTGACATGCATAGCAGTGGCGAGGGGCACTCTCAGGTTTCCTAATGTTTTCTCTGTCTGTGTTTCCAAGCTTCAGTTTCTCAACAGAAATGAAAGGTTTAAAAAAGAAAGAAGAACTGGACTGATGCTTTCGGACAACCCATAATACCCCCCATTCCCGTCCTATGCTCTGCATTTGGTGTGATTCTAAGTCGATTAAAGAACTTTTTGATGCTGATGTATTCAGACTTCATAATTAAGCCTCAATCTGGTGATTGTTAGCTGGTCCCTGTTAACGTCAGTTGACTCTGAAGCCACATAGCACTGATGCTATGGGGAACACTACTAGAAGGAGTATATAGTAGAGTATATAGTACATAGAATATATAGTATATATTTACTTCATAGAGAAACAAGAATTAGAAGGTAGCTTTGGTGCACAGCTTCGGTGATATATTTTTTATAACAAACAGGACAAAGCAGAAATGAAGACCAGTGAAGAGGCTGAAAATGTGGCGCTTTTGAATGAAATGTAAATGGAAATCTATTTTTCAGGGAGAAGAAGAAAAAACACTGTTATCTGACGACAAGCACTTTCCTTGGCTACTTCTGAATGGCATTAAAGTTGCAGTGGAGGATGAAGCGGTGGCAATGCCGTCTGCAAAGGGATTTATAAAATTTTAGGGCACTCAGTATCTTAGAAATATCACTTTTACATGTGCATAAATTGGAAAGGGAAAAAGCACCGGCTTCGTCCTTTAAGGCTCGGGTTAGCTCAATCTAGGTCTGGGTAACTTAAAAATATTTTTCCAATTTGCCAAAATTCATGTAGAGAAGTCTGAAAAATGACATGAGCAGGCAGAGTAGGGAAATGTGATTTCCTGTAATTCAAAGGAGTCTGAAATGGAGGGTTTTCATGAATCAGCGCAACCAGAAGAGATTGTGTGCTTTGTACAAGCAGGAAGAGTACAAGGTTATTCGCATTCATAGTGTTGTTAAATCTAAATTGAGACATTAAGGAAATACATGCAGAAACCCCCCGTACATGCCAGGAGTGCACACTGTTCAATGTTTTGAGCATTTAGAGGCTCCGGAGAGAAAACACACTCAATTCCAACAAATGACTTGTGTGTGGCATTCGCGCACACATCACACACACATCACTGTGGTTTAAAAAAAAATAAAATAAAATAAAAAAACCCAAAGCTGTCACATGAAACGGATGTATAATGAACGAAGAGAACAAGGGGCGATATATTTAGTTCTTGAACTGAGACCAGTTCCTGAATAATGGAGTGGCATAATGTGGCGCGCAGACATGCTAAAAGGTTTTTGCTGTCCTTCTTTGATTTGGTGCCACTGAGCTGTACGTAGTCGTGTCATCATGAAACATAATCTTTAGTGCTCTCTGTCCCCGTGCGCTGAAGCCGAGCATCTTCACCATCACCGCGCTTTAAAACTATAACTCTCCCTCACAGAGTTACAGCGATGTCCTCCTGACATGAAGCAAAGGTCATGAGCCAGCTAGGAGAGGTTCTCTGGTTCACTTTCTGAGTGCAGCAAGCTGCGAATCTGAAGAGGAAACACTCAACAGCTTAAAAGCTACTTCTTTATTTACATAAGAAAACAATTACTCCACCCATTAATTAATTATCAATTAATCTGCAAAGAATTATGTAAATAAGCATCATGGTAAGTTACCATGAAGGTCCACTGATGTGTTCTACACATCTACAGATATTTACAGATAACTGCACTGAAATGCTGCAAAAGGCAAACAAGACAACAAACCCCAGGTGCAGTTCTGTGACTTGAGCAGACTCTGGCACTTTTTATCTTTTTTTTTTTCAGCTTTTTTTCAGGCTGTCACACAGTAAGAAAAAAAGCAGAAAATATTGGGATTTGACTTGAAAAATGCTCCAGATGCAGTAGCCACGTATGAAAGTACTTTGACACATCAACAACAACAAAATACAAATAAAGTAACTTTTAGTTTTGTTCATACGTTTGGGAAACTTTGGAAACCTCATGATTTGATCTGATTCTAAACCACAATTTGTTTCAGAATCATTTTTCAAATCAAAAGGATTCTTGACTCAATAAATGAAACTAGGACAGTGTAATTAATCGGGCAGCCTTTGACACTGTGCTGCAAATTCAACATGACCGACAATGAAGCCAGTTTTCTCAAGGACACTTAAGGAGGCCTACAGTTTGCCAAGAGATCAGATCACCTGGCGCACCCTGCCACAGCAGGTAGCACCAGGCTCTCAGGATCTTAGTCCATCTTATCCCACACAGGCCCAAAGTGGGTGTGCCTACGCAGGACCCACAGCAGTTTTGCCCTTCGAGTTCCCTGTGTGGAGTTTCTATGGGCAAGCCCTCTATGGGTTGCTCACAGAAAAGCCTCATGGGGACACAAAAGGGTAAAACTTCTATGGGCCAGCTTACATATGCCCCACCTGAGTTTCTGATTGATATTGCATTATTATACACATTATTATACACATTGTTGTAACAGTACTCCCAGAACAGCTCAGAGATCGCTATAATAATAGTTTTAATAAGATTAAAATTCACAGACCTACTATCTGAAATGTATTAATAGTCAATCTGCTTTCAGTCAGCAAACTAATAGCTAGCTGTGCTTAGAAACAGGCTTCCCGTTGAAGGAATCTTGGCCCATTTGTTTGCTGATATAGTTCAATAAAAAGAGTTTATCATCCTTCCAGGCTGAGCATTCAGACTGAAAATCTGTGCTGCAGCAAAACCAAATTAAAGTCACGCAAAGAAGTCTCGGCCGCAATCACAGCACATTTAAGTTAAATATAGAGAGAGCTCCTTAAGAAAAACATAGGAAAGAGGCAAACGTCACATAAAAATAAAAGAGACATCATAAAGTTGTATTCAAATTGCTCCCAGTTGCTTTTAACTCACGCAATCCTCCCGGCCCCCCCATCACCTTCTGCGAGCCTCGAATCCACCAGCCAGCGCTACCTTCCCACCTCAGCCAGGGCTCAATGAATGATGAGTAATGGTGTAGGAGAGTGAGGTCATTATCGAGATGTGGAAGTTTGAATCGGCACACCGGAGGCTTCATTTGTGCCGCATTCACGACTCCCTTTGACTTTGAAGTGTGCGGCACACCTGACTCGTGGTGGGGAGACTGGTGTTTCTGCTCATTTCCCGTTTCATCTTTTTGAAGCTAGAGCAGGCTCATCTATTTTGGGAAAGGCCTCCACAATAGTTCCCTAAATGCTGGATGGCAGCAATGTGGGAAGCTGCTGTGGAAATGTGCTGTTTGTGTGAATGCAGGTAGATTTCTTCCACACTGTGTTTCTCATTGCATGAGAGAAAAAGCAAAAAAATGGAGATTGACGGTGTTTAATTTTCAATATTTAATCAAGCCACTGATTGAAGATATTTTAATCATATATTTGATGATGATTGCTGTTATTCCCTTATATAGACTGAGGTTTTGCACATATTTATAATCATCTTACACTGGAGTTGCAAGGTCTCAGGAAGGTGGCTGTATTTGACAGAAAACTCTGTAATATCTAAATATATTCATGCTCTTGTTTTGCCGCTGGTGGCTTTGTGTTTCATGTTTGGTGTCTTTGCTGTCCAGTTATAACATCCTCTGCTCTTTATTAACTGATATCAGTGTTATTTAATTTTGTAATGACCCCACAGACCCGTAACAGAAGACTTTGGTCAATTAAAGTTCTTTTCAGGCCGATCAGGTTTGTAAATACAAGATGTGAAGATGCAGGGAGGGTGGAGTTTGAATCCCGTGTGAAGCCAAAAGTCAGCACTGACTGGTGCTCACAGAGTGGGAGGGGCTTAGAAGAGAAAGGGGAGGGGCTGCATAATGATGGCTGTCTATGCTTTTTTTTCCCTCTGTGCTGTATTTTTTGTATTGATGCTTTAAGGTTTGGTGAAGCCAAAATTCAAAAACCATTAACCATAACTTCATTTTACTTGCTTTCAGTGTTGTCCAGCTGACCTACACCTTCACTGAAAATACATCTCCCTGTACGTGACTTTTACTTCTGCAACTTTTACTCATTATTTGTCCAAAGATGGACCTCCTTGACACCAAGCAAGGCTGCTAGGAGACTGCGACTCTAAAGCCTCTAGAAAAACATCAACATATGATTATTCTCAGCTCAGTTATTTTTGTGCACGAGAAGTCGTCAAACTCCCCTCTCTTTCTTCCCTCAAATGTCTCCTCTTGAGCGCGATATGATTTTGCGTTCTTTAAAAAGTGGAAAGCTGCTATTTGTGGGAGATACTGCGTACTTAATAATTTCAGCATTGTGCTTGTTTTGTGACTGCTAGAAAGAGACTGTTGCAATATTCTGCCCAGTGTATCCAGCTTTAAGTGGCTTTCCCAAAAGAAAAAGCCAGGGAATGTGTAAGTCCTCAACAGAGTAAATAATGGGATCAGAGATGTTATCCGCTCTCTGTGCAGGCAAAGCATTTCGCTTCTGGTGCATGACCCAAAACAGACAAGCCCATGAAATGGAACACCAGCTTAGTATTGCTGTAGTAGACTCTGATGGGTGGAAACAAATGGAGTTTTGCACTGCTACTCAACATAGCTTTGCATGATACAGTGTGCACCAAATCCTCCCTGACAGTAATACAAGCCTTTGTCTGTTTACATCCGCACAGCAGCGGGGATCAAAGAGAGGAGAGTGTTGTATCCTTACAGCCCGTGCTTTAGGTTTTATTTTATGCCTCATATTAGTCATATTTTGTCTTCCCCTCTTGGTTTAAGCACGGTTGACCTTTTGCTACACCCTGCCCCAATAAGTGTTCAATATTTAATTTCTTGTAATTCTGAATCTGTTATTTTTATGACTTTGTGTCATTTTAAATGAATAATTTACTGTTTCACTGTAATCTTTATGTTGTGTGATGTTTTATATTTTCTTGAAATTCATACCTTGTCCATCCTGCTGCAAATGTCTTATTAACTACGCTCAAACCATTTAACCATCTTTCTAATACTGCATGTCACAATGTTGACCTTGCAAAGGTCAACAAGTTTTTTTTTCTTTTTTGTATCACAAACTTGGTGTGCGTTATGATGGATTCTTTTTTAGCCCTACATTGGTTTGCGTAGCTCTCTGGCTGAGCAGAGAGAAGGCCTGTGGTAATTCAACCAATGCAGAGGCGTGTAAGCCTCCAAAAAGTTGAGTTATTACTCAGTTTCACTCCACTGCAAAGGCGTTCTTCATATATCATGACTTATGTGCCTTCTCCAGAGCATGGGACAGAGCCAAAGAACCAACAACAGCAAACAGGAGCAACAAACACTGCAGCATGTTGAATTTCTTTATTGAACTTCGAGAACTTCAAACTTCTGCAACAGAAGCAAATGATACATGACATCCTGCATCACTACAACTGCTGCAAAAGCCATGTGATGAACTCCAGCCTCATACACAACCACTGGAAAAGGAGCAGGGTGTGTGAAATGGCTTTATTGCAATTTTTATCCACCCTGTGCAATAATATTTGGAAGGTCTAGAAGAGCCATGAGGGAGGAGCCAAAAGAAAGCCTGACGATAATCTCAGTAGCTTAATATTCTGCCCACACGTTCACCGGCGAGGGACGCTAATGGAGCTGCTTTACAGCCCCAAACTGCCACGTAAGGGGGAATACCTTTTTGGTGTAAACACAACTAAAGAACTTTTATCTGAATGTGACTGAAGCTGCATCTGAAAGTGTTTAAAGGGCCTAAATAAAAACAAAACAAAAAATTAAGCTGGTTGTAGTCTGTAACATTTTTAAAATGAGAATCAGTAGCTCTGAATCAAGTCTCGATGCCTTTGCCTCCCTCTGCCTGCCTCCACCCTGCGCGCCTGCTTCTGTAAGCTTCTCCACCTGGCTGCCTGTCGCCCTGCCTGTCAGACCGACTATCTACCTATCAATCTGTGAGTGTGTCCGCCTGCGTGTGGTGATAAGGAGCCGTGGGTGTCTGTAGCCGTGACACCAGCTGATTTATGCCGGCCTCTTTCCCTTTAGGGGGCCGATTTGTGAGAAAATCCCCAACGACTCATGCTGACTTTGTGTGCATAAATGTGTATCTGTTTGTCCGCCTGTTTGTATGTGCCGGTGTGTTCTGTGCCAGGATCGTCTGTCAAAACAAAGATGACAGGGAGCTGTAACTCTTTTTATTGCCATATTTCAACTGCGGTAAATCAGTCAAAGCTGATTTCATATACGAGTTGGCCTTTGATGAAGAAAATAGGCCTACAGGAAACATACTTGTTTACAGGCACATGCTGGAGTGTCTCCCACCCAATAAAAGGGTAAAATCAATAAGCAATAAAAGAAAATGAGTAGAAGCACGGCGTATTGCTAACTCGACTTAAAAGATGATGACTTTGATTCAGAGTTAAAAATTCATGTGAGAACCAAACTGAAATATTTTTCCCAGTGTGTGGGAGGGAGTATCTTTCAATTGTACTTTTTTCCCCCCAATCAATTTGGATCATTCTAGCCAAGCTTTATTCACTGGCTCCAAATCACAACATGTAAACACAGGGCTAACCCGGAGAAACAACCATTCACATCTACAGCCACTTTAGAGTTATCAATTAACCTAACGTGCATGTCTTTGGATGATGGGAGAACTCATGCAGGCACGGGGAGAACATGTGAACACACAGAAAGGTCCCAGGTGGCCGGTAGATTCAAAACCAGGACCTTCTTGCTGTGAGGCAACAGTGCTAACCACTGCAGCCCTGTTCTGCTCCTCTTTAGATTAAGCAAATTAAAGCTTGGGAACAGTTGTTTGAAACACACAAGGTTTTTATGAACCAATCTGATCAATTTTACTTTCTCATAACTATTACAACAATAAAACTAAACCTCAGCGTGTTTATACACACTCTCAATTTGCACATAAAATAAACTGAACTGATCACGAAGCCATAAAGGTTAACTCTAGGCTTCTGCACCAAACAGATACATGATGGACTCTCGACTTTGAAGCCACGCCGTCAGCATTTTGGCTGCCACCATCTCGGTTTCCTGGAACCAGAAATATCCTTTTATTTCCAAGAGACTGAAGTGTAATGTAATTAGCCAATGCTAGCAAGCTTGGTTAGCAAGCTACATGCACAAACTACATTGGTCCAACACACTGACATTTATACTACTGGTGGCAGTGATGTCAGTAACGCGTTACTCTAATCTGACTACTTTTTTCAGCTAACGAGTAATCTAACGCGTTACTATTTGCAATCCAGCAATCAGATTAAAATTAGTCACTGTGCGTACTGTTTTTGTTCATTTTCTCAGTAAAAGATTATTTTTGCTTTCTTCTTGTGTCTCGGGGAGTGACGTCTGGCCGATGCAACAATTAGGTCACGTTTTCAGGATGAGGACAATAATAGTGCACAGCGACACAAACGTAAACAATGGAGGAGGAGAGAGATGCGTGTAGTAGGGTGGGGTGGAGGGTGTGTGCTGCTGGTGTTGTGTCATAAAGTGATTCTGATGTTTATGTGCTTTTATGTGTAATGTCTTTGCTTATATTGGTAAATAGAGGGCAGTCAACATGATTTATGAAGGCCCTCTATATAAAATGATGAAATAACCTGTTTTGCAAGAATCTTTAGGAGGCTGTGTTATTGTACCTACATTATAATCAATCCAGTGCTTTTTGACCACTTCAAATATCTTTATAGAACTGTGATGTTATATTTGTTGCGATTTCTGCAGCCTTCTTAGAGAGATTTCTGTTTAGAAAGATTTCTGTTTTTACCTTGATAAAAAACAAATATATAAAAGTCACTTTTCCAGAAATGGATTGCAGCTTCTACCTTGTGACAGAAATGCTGTTTCTCGCTCAAAATGACCTGATATCATTCATGAGAAATATATTTGACACATGTATCACAGATTATTTTTGGCACAATGGCAGCTGTTGACTGTAACTAATAATAAAGTACCTTACCTTACTAACTTAGTTACTTTTAAACGTAAGTAATCAGTAAGGTAATCAAGTTACTTTTTAAAGGAGTAATCAGAAATCAGTAATCAGAAATCTTACTTTTTCAAGGTAACCATGCCATCACTGAGTGGTGGTGGCGGGGAAATTGATACAGCATAGTATTGTGATGTTGTGCTTGGCAATATCATATTGATACAAAGATGATCTTGTATTGATAGGACACCAAAGCTTGGTATTTCAGTAAATAAATTAAAATACTCTGGGAGTACTATGAACAAGAGGACTCATCTCATTCGCCAACGTTAGCCAAACAAACTTAGATTAAATCGGCTCAACTGAAAAACCAACAATGGACACACTTAGTTTGCCAAAGCTACCACCATATTCAGAGCAACATAATGACTCAGGTCACACAAGTGTAACCTCCTTGCATCTACAAAAAAAAAAATAAATCAGTGGCTGCCTGTGTTTGTATTGAATTTTTCTCGCATTCTGTGACTGCAACTTGTTGCAACTTGTGGTGATTAATTGGTTGCCCAGAGCTTGAAGGTGTTGCACACTCACAAGTATCCAAATGGATGAGTTATAAAAGAAAACATGAGCAAGAACAGAACAAAACATAGTGTCAGTAATGATCAGGTGTTAAAATATGGAGTCCACGATCCAACTGGGTGATGTCACAGGAGCTAGGTCCATCTTTTATATACAGTTTATAATATGAGCAATGATCCACAAAGATTTTAATCAGACGGGGTGTCTGCAAGTTTAAGAATGTTAACTTGAGACTTAAAACTTTATTTAAGATTACACGGATGAAACTTAAGATTTTATGTTTACAAAATGTAAAAGCCTCATATCAGATGTATTTAGCTTTAGCCCAAACAGCCCCAAAATCAAACATGCATACCTAGTAGCTGAAGCAATTTACCTTATCCCGACATGATCAGTCCACCATTCGCAGATATATAAATACCTTCAGAGCCTCCACTCTGACAGCAAAGATAGCAGCGACAGTGTTCTCCTTTCTGAATGTCAACTGACGAGCCGTGTTAGGGTCAAGGCAGGTCAGTCCTGGCTGTCACAGTGTGATCGCTGGTGTGTATCCGTCTGTCATTTATCACAGGGTGACTGCCATGTAAGTGGGTTTGCTCCCATTTTTCAAAAGCTCTCATAAAGCTTCCCAAAAATCCCGAGCACCGAGACTTCTGGACTGACTCGGATCAAATGTGCTAACAGGGACGTGAAATGAAGACTGGAGTGTTCTAGAATAGATGGCCCCACTGGGTGGCTTTCAGAGTCTGAATACACTCAATACTATTATCTCTGCTACATCTGTTCTTTTCTTTTGAAATTTTTGTCTCCATGTTTGTAGGAGGTGAATGCCTGGAATGGCGTCAGAGTCAGAATGAAACAACATGTCTCTATGCTGCACTGGCTCTAGTACAACTCCACTGATAGAATGTATATTCAACACTCCCAGAGCCTGTTTGCTGAGATAATTAAATTCTCAAAAGATGCAAGGAGACGCAACACGTAAATTAATTTGAGCTGCAGCAACAGACAGGATTTATGCCGCTTTGGCGGGAGCGTTCACTTCCAGAACAAATAAATGGGATGTTTTTGAAATTAATTACTGTTCCAGTGTGCCATTAAAGAGTATCAGTTATCAGATGACTTTGAAATACACACTTGGCTCTTTTGATGTGTTAATGATGACAAAGTAAATCATCTTGCCTGCCATGGACCGGTTGAAGAGACAGGCAGGCAGAATGAGAAGAGAGGGGAAAAAGAGGAAAAGCATCAATGAGAAAAAAAAAAAAACCTTAATAAATAAAGAAGATTTGTAAAGAAATAATGGCAGAAGTCCAAACTCCTAAGTTTGATATAACACAGAATAATAATGTATATCAATCCTTTTCATCTGAGTGGAACGGCCTTTATAGTTTAGACAATTCTGTTCCTGTTTTAGTCCCCACTCACCACCCCTGAGAAGGTTTCAAGTGGAGGTTCATTTCCTGCCTTAGGCTCATTTAGTCTACTTTAGAACTACAAGCTTCGGTCTACTCAAATGAAAAGACCTGCCTCAAAATGGTAGGCCAGAATATAGCAGATATGACTGATTGTGTTTCACTCTCTCCTCTGTTTATAAGTAGGGCTGGATTTAATAGCCTGGCTCTTAATCCATGTCAAGGAAGGCAGAAAGGCCATTTGACATGGGCTAACTTCCCTCTGTAATTAGAAAACCTCATTAAGTTCATTAAGTCATTTATTGTGGTGGGGGATTTGTTGTTACATGCGACCGCCAACAGACTCATGCCACCGCTAGCAGAATGTCGGCTAAAAAGGG
The DNA here is from genome assembly GCF_007364275.1 of Archocentrus centrarchus. Taxonomy (NCBI): domain Eukaryota; kingdom Metazoa; phylum Chordata; class Actinopteri; order Cichliformes; family Cichlidae; genus Archocentrus; species Archocentrus centrarchus. The sequence continues at coordinate 13,122,079 of NC_044365.1, read as the reverse complement.
GCATATTCATGTGTTGGGTATGTTAAGCTTTTAGGATAGCAGAAGAACATGAACAAAAACGGATGCAGACTTTTAAATGTTACAGCAAGGTCAAAATTAATTGACATTTTTTGGAAAACCTTAAAAGAAAAAAACTACATTCAGACAATCATGCCAAAGGTCTTCTACCATTTTATTTTCTTCACTTCTAAAGGGCCTTGGACACAATCTATCAATCTAACAACTCTAACAGGGGGGGAGAACATAATCATGGTGTCCACCCCTTCGATGTGGAAGGATATCAGCGTGACAATTTCTGCAAGGCCCCTTTGTCTTTTCTATTTAGTGAAGGCCTTGAGCACACAGAGGGGAGGGATATACCTGGTGCGGCCTCAGGAGCGACACAGTAACAGAGACTAGACGCCACTGTCCAGAGGCCCTGTTTTTTGTCTCTTTTTTTCCAGTTTTTGGCTCCTGGACCCATGATTCCAATTTGCGGTGTCAGTGAGGAGCAGCAATTCATCATTGGCTGGATTACTTAGTGGGCTGAGAGCAGAGGGTTATTCATCTCTGTGGCTGACACCAACCCGGCCAGAGAGACGCCGCGCTGCCAGCACTACCACTCCTGCTGATGCAGTCGGAGCAAAACCAAGTCCTGGAGACTGACTCGCATGCACGCACACCAATTTCCTGAAGCAGGAGCGAGTGTTCAGTGCCATAAGATAGTGGTCACACTGGAACAAGTGAAGCGGGAACAGCACTGAGCAAGGCCACTTTAACATCACCATTCAGGGGATGGGTCCAAAAACAAGTCCTTCTTCAACATTTTAAAAAAAATGTTTTTGCATATTGGAGCTGCAGGCTACACTGAATGAATCAGATATGTGAGGAGTAACAAACAGCTTCATTTAGCAACCAAAGACGCTGTCTACACATTACACTTACAGAAGCATGGAAAGCCATGCCATGAAGCTCCCGCCACACAGTTCATATGCTGATGTTAATGTGAGGGGAGGTTTGGAAATCTGCAGTTTTCTGAGTCAGCAGAGTGTCGGTGACTTTCACGCAGTATGCAGCCGGTTAAAGGGGACATATCGTGCTTTTAAATCCTTCCTTTTCATATGTAAAATCATTCACTTGTGGTCTATATAAAATAGAACTGCAATGCTTTGGTCTGAATTCCTCGTTACTGTAGCTCCACAGACCCTTCGTTACACCTGTTCTGAGGCACGTCTTAGAGCAGCTCATTTTGGTGCTGTCTCTTTAAATGTGAATGAGACATTTCACGCCCCGCCCTCCTCCAAGTCGCAGAGCATTCCACTCCACCCTGTTCGGCCATTTTTTGTAGTTTGATAACAGCTATATGATTATCTAGTGGCAAAGAAACAGGCATTTCGAAGAGGCTCTGACGCCGGAGGGGGCGATGTAAGTAATCGTGTGGGTTAATACACCCAACAACTGAACATTTTGACTTGTCTACTTGCAACTTCGGCATAACTGACTTGACTACAAAATCGTTGCGAGAAAAAAAAAAAAGGCGGATTCATTAAATTGATTAGCCAGAAGTCCATGACCTTGTTTAGCAGTTCTACAGCAATACTGTGACGTAATAAACAAGAAAACGTAATAGGGAAGAGAGGAAACTGAAACAGACTGAAAAATGACCCAAAAAGAATATAAAGATATCTATGCAGCACTGGGAGAGAATAAATGTAAATTTTTGCATTCCTAGACACAAAAAAAAGTATTTAAGATCTAAGAAAGTTGATTTTGCATGATATGCCCCCTTTAATATGGCAGAAAGTTAATGCTACCAGCTATTAAAAAGTCAGAATATGTGTTAACATTTTGTATGTATAAAAGAAATTAGATATTATGTGTTAACTGGGAACTTAAAATCGCTGTGGTAGGTGGAATTTTTTTTAACACATGCCACCAGTTTTAGTGCTGTTATTAGACAATTATGAATCACTATCAATCTGCTTTTTAACTGATATCCCCACATGAAATCAGCCACATGCAAACTTAGACAGATGCCAATATTTAATGACTGTGCCATTTTTCAAGCACACTGTGTTCCAGCCTAGTTTCACAAAACAATCTTAATACAACTGTTCTCTTACAAACTCACATTTTATCATTTTAAGGAGTTTCTACTATACCTGATAGCATTTATTGTTGTAATAGGAGGTCTCATGAATTATAGTCACATTTTACACATCATAGAAACTGTCCTCAAGGTAACCAGCAGCTTCTTTTTAGCTGCTGATAAGGCGGAGAGCTCTGCTGTACACATTTTAGACCAAAGCACGGCTTTTGACAAAGTTGATACTCTTGGTTGATTTCTTTCCTTACCTCCTAAAAGGAAACTACCTATGTGAGTTCACATCACCTGAGCCGAAGTGTGAGGTTCAAAAGCCTTGCTGCGGTTTTAGATTCCTCTATGATATGACACAAAATTGCAATCAATGCAAAACACATCAATACTACTGAGAGTTTCCTTTGGCCCCTTAATGCAAAGCAAGTCTCTTTGGCAGCCATCTTGGATCGAATCAGAGCAGTTACTTTGAATCTTTTGAATCACAGTTGTGAATCTCTGTGGTGTTCACTGTGTCAGTGCAGCAACATGACTGGTTAATATTTTGGCTGTTAATTGGCTCTTTTTTCGGGATTAGTGAAAAGTCGCGCGCTCACTCGGCTCAACTAGCTGCTCAACTTCTTGCTGGTTTTAGCGGACGGTATCGCGTCACCCCAAACATGGCTTTCTCTACGATTTAGAAATTATTTTAAGATTCTTCTGATCATTTTTAAAGCATGTTGGGGTTTGGCCCCAAGCTACATGGCAGAAATGCCCCCCCCCAGTGAGCCAGTTCAAAGCCTTAGATCCTCAGATGGGGCTGTTCCAAAGTCGGGGCTTAAATCTAAGGTGATCATGCTTTTGCCATCAGGCGCCCTCGCCTCTGGAACGACCTGCCTGAGGAGATAAAGCTCGCAGAATCTGTGGCTTTAGGATAAAAAATGGGTAGGCGTGCAATGGGTAGGCATCTAAAAACAAGTTAATGAAGAAAAATATACTTTTTTTTCAAAGCAGAGTACTAAAAATGTGCATCTGTATGTAACTATATGGGGGCACCCTGATTTCTATCTCTCTCTCTCTCTCTCTCTCTCTCTCTCTCTCTCTCTCTCACACACACACACACACACACCACACACACACACACACACACACACACACACACACACACACACACACACACACACACACACACCCTGCCAGGCCTAAACACCACCATGTGCTGATAAGATAGAGCAACCACTAGCTTCCCTGCAGGTGAAAAACAAGGTGGGCATCCACATACTGAGCCTCACACAGCGCGCTGCATTTACAATGCACCTCTGTGGCATCAACATAAATCTGCGGTGTGTGCTCGTCCAGGATACGCATGATTTACAGCCCAGGAACGAATGTCAAAGCCTATATTCATTTTAGGAGCAACAATGGAATGAAAAGCATATGCACAGGGGGAATAAAAGGGTTAGTTCAAAATGGTAAATGGAGCACCAAGAGGTGAAATGGAACATTTCTCCATCACGTAGCGGCACACTTTCACTTTGGCCAGGAGTTAGATAACAAAGGAGAAGCACAAAAGGCAAAGGGCACAGATTTTTTTGAGCCATGCCAAAAAAATGAGTGCAAGTGTGTGTATGGGCCCCAATACAAAAGACCTTTTTTAGTTCTTGTATTTACCTTGTTTTGTTTCTTTTATTTTATTTTTCTCTGACACCATGCACAGAGACATAAAAGCACCAAAGTGTTTCCTCTGGCTTCATTTAGCTGCCTTTTTACCACAGGCTGGCACCAGGACAACAAAGCTGCCTATGTCACCAAACCTGCCCTGTGAGCAGTGTACTCAATAAGCTGTATTAGAACTCAGGGAAATGGACTTCCGAGTCATGGCCAGCCATCTGAAATGCCACAACTAAATTATCAGTTATCACCGGGGAGGGAGAAACAGAGAGAAAGAGAGAGAGAGAGAGAGTCACACACACACACACACACACACACACACACACACACACACACACACACACACACACACACACACACCACACACACACACACACACAGACGGATAAAGAGAGATTGCATCTATAGTCCGCTTATTCTTGTGAGCTGCATCAAAAGGAAAAGTAATTAAGTCGTCTGAGGATGTTATTGGAAACGAGAATTCTGTCAGTGAGGCTGTGGGCTTGTGATGCCTGCAGCTTATCCACTGTATGTGTGTGTGTGTTTGTGTATACGCATGCGAGTATTTCTGTGACTGACGCGGCGCCGTGCAGTGGAAGATGAGACCTCTGTTGTGCGTTTGTAACAAGCGCAGCCAGCCGCTCCTCATTAACCTTTTGGGAGATAAGCCTGTTTTAAGTCCATGTTTGAACAGCCTGTGTGAAGTATCTCCCACTGATATGTGGCTAGCCAGCCACCCAAACCGTCCTCCCCTCCCCCCTTCACATTCAATATTCCTCTTCCCTCACCTCTGCCAGATTACCAGAATTAAATTTCAATTTTAATCACAGGCCTGCAAATCTCCATAAATCTAGCACCTGAGCCACCCTTAATTATGGAACAAGCATTCTGGGGCGGCGCGCTGCCGTGGCCCGCTAACAAGGTTAAAAGGTGCAAAGTGTGTGTAATGGGAAGCAGAGGAACTCACTGAGCAATTGTTAACACCATGTTAGCTACTCTACTTCTTTGTCTCTTGCCATGTTCCCTTTCTGTTTTCCCAGCTAGCGAAATACACAGAGCACCTTGTTAGAGGCGCTAGGCTAGAAGTAATGTAATTTAGCTAAGTGGTGAATGTGGAGGTGCCAGATGCACGCTTTGCAGTGGATGGTGTCGGCAGTGGTGATGGAGCAGGCGCGCAGAGGCAAAGCTGTTACATTATCTGCTGCTCGCTGGAGTGCTGTAGACAGGATCAGATAATTGGCATAGAGGTGGAGTCTGTTTTCTTGGGGGACTTTTTTTTGTCCTCCTTTTCTGTAAGCATCCAAAACTGAAAGCATGGGAAATTTAGGCTGGAATAACAGGAGATTTTCTATCCGGAGTACAATTTAAAAGTGTTTCTTTTGATAAAGAGTAAAGAGTAAAGAGGCATGGATACTATCAGCTTAAAGTTGTAATCCATCCATCCATCCATCCACTTCCTTTCTCACCCTATGCCAGCTGTCATAGGGTGAGACGCAGGGTACCCCCTGTACAGGTCACCAGCCTGTCGCAGGGCTAACACATAGAGATAGGCACATTCACACCTATGGGCAATTTAGAGTCACCAATTAACCTGACCCCATAAACTGCATTGTAATCCATGACAGTTTAATGAAACCAAGCACAAATATGTATATACTAAAGCTATTCAGTGCATGCACATTTATTACTTCTTCATCTAGTAGTTTTCATTGTTAAATGTTAGGACGTGTAGGACACTTTGATGTGTTTGAGCCAATCATAGGTTGGACCTCTGCATTCACCTGCAGCTCTGTTTGATTTAGCTTCAGAATTAAGCGCCACTGCAAAATGTCAAATTCAAAAAGCACAGCAAGCTTGCGTCCTCTGAGCGCACTTCCACGACTTCCAGATCTACAGTTTAAGCTTCGCCTCCCGACTTTTGACGTACGAGACGACGGGATGGGTTTCAGCCTATCGAGGAAATAATCACCAAGTCTGCGGCATCACAAAGCAAAACTCAAAGCAGCGCGTCCCATGCAATCGAGCCTTTGTTTCACAATTTGTAAGCCGTGGGCGGCGAATTAAAGTGGGACAATGTAACGCATTTCATAATAAAATTATGCGTGAGAGCACTGCGTGCAGGAAATCGTGAAAAGGGTTTTGTGACAGGATTTCATGAGTGCGAAAAGCGACTTTAATTAAGCAGTGGTGCATAATAGGAGTCTTTGAGCTTTCCACTGTGTGAAATTGTATGCCAATTAGATAATCATCTGTGAAAACATTGGACATGAAAGACAATTCCATGATAACAGTATGATTATACACACATGCACCATCACAGTAATTATACACAGTATTCATTTTGTGCAAAGTCTGTGTGATTATTATATTATCATTGCACAAAAAATACTCCGTCGCCCACACCGCATCCCAGCACAGGAGTATAAAAATGGTCATTAAATCTGCTCTCCGTTTAGTGTACTGTTAATATGCCGTTCCCTGTCTTGCAAAGTAAATAAATAAATAAATGAAAATGGCAAGAAAGAGACTAATTTACACAAGTTTCATCTTGACAGCTGGCCAGTTAATACTGCATAGCCGCCTTGTTTTGTTTACACATTGGCTTGATTTTGATCACTGGTCTGCTTAGCTTTCCAGATGTCTCGCCCACATGTGTGAGTCTCCCATTTTTGCCTGGCGAGCCCGCGGTCATCCAGCGAACCTCGAGCACGCTTCACATTCTCCACATGACTCCCAGCGCCCGTCTATCTCAACCCCCCCTAGAAAGTTACATACATGAACATGTATTATTTTTAACACATAGTAGAATCAGTCCGCTCACTGTGATCTGTGTGTCTCTGTGCACATGGGCGCAAAATGTGTGCATAATTTTGTGTGCGAGCTGTCAGATAGTGGTGGTGGTGGTGGTGGTGGTGGTGGTGGTGGTGGGGGGGGGGGGGGGGGGGGGGGGGGGGGGGTAGCTGTTCTCCCTCACCTCCCATGCTACTGATTTAACATATGGCTAACCTTTTGGAGATAGTGCTGCTGTTTACTCTCCTGCTCTGCGCTGATAACATCCCAAATCATTACTCGAAACTGACGTCACACTCTGCTCTTAGAAATCTTGAAATCGTTACTACGCTCACGCTTGAGGGAGAAAACAAAGGGGGGGGGGGGGTACTGATGCAATGTTTTTTTTTTTTTTTTTTAATGCATTTTGGTTGAAAACTTGGAGAGAGAGGCAGATTTTTGTTTTGGTCACTGCTCATCTGAGATGAAGAAATACACCGGTTTTGAATTTAGACTTAATACAAAATACTACTGCTATACTTTGATTTAACAAATACTGAGAAATTCATCTGTTGGTTTCTACCAGTCAAAAATGTGTCATATATTGATGCAGCAATCATCTGGTAACCATGGTAACAAGTGTGGCTGCATGAGTGCAGCCACACAGTAGCAACCCCTTGTGATTCAAAGACACGCCTTTTTTTATTTCTCACTTTATATTAGGGGTGTAGTGCTACGCAAGCTTTACAGTATGTACCTTACAGAGGCAGAGCACAATGAGTCACACTGTGAAAGCTGGTTCGCTGGTTTTTATAATATACATATATTTGGATATGCAGGTGGAGGGGAGGGACCGGCAACCCAACGTCAACCAGCAGAAGGATAGCTGCGATGCTGGTTAGCTAAAAGAAGCAGCTTGTCTGGTGTTCATGCATACATGTGTTGGGGCTTTTATTGTTTATCTACTTAAAATTGCCATCTTCAATAAAGAAGTGCGATGCACTGTTGTGCAGCGCAACATTCACAGTAAAACTCTGCAACTGTCACTTCTGCTAAAAGCGCAACTTATTGTGTTTGATTTGAGACAACAATACATTGTTAATAATCACACACTATGCAGGTTACTGCATAATATAATATACATATTGTACTATGTGGATGGAATTAGATTGTCAAGGAGGCAATGATACAAAGTCAACAGACAGCTGACTGTTTCCCAGTGTGGGCGAGGCGCTCTGTGAGCACTAATGTAAGCTGGGAAAAATAGCTAAGAAGGCTAATCCTGCTAGAAGACAGCGTCCTGAGAGCAGCTATATGGTTAACAAACTAAATGTGCACTAAATAACAGTTCAGGGTGAATACACATGATGTTAAACCCTAATGTGTTATAACCCGGGTTAGGCTGAATTGTATAGCTGCATAAAACTTCACTGTGGAAAGTTCTCTTTAGTAGCACTGCAGAGATTTTTGGGTTTTTTTTTACACCATGAAAGCTTGTTAAAGTGAACTGTGATGTTGTGATTCTTTGTTGTGGCGAAGCTTCATTTGGCGTTACATACATTGCTAATGCCAAGGGGGCTCTTGCCTCTCTGCTTCCTAACAACGGTAAATGAATGGTCCACTTAGAATTAATGGCTTCCTCACTGTGGACAAATTTGATTGTGTTAAAGCTAAAGACCGATCCTCAGCGAGAGCCCGGCCAGCGTTTAAGCAGACCTACGATCGGTTCTGCTGCCGTTTGAGACCTTTATTGACGGTGCGACACACACACACACACACACACACACACACACACACACACACACACACACACACACACACACACACACACACACACACACACACAGAGGAGCGCTTGCAAATGGGTGCACACACACACATGCACACACACACACCTTGAAATCAACACCTTCACTCTGCTTCACAGTCAGGCAGGGGCAGCAAATCGTACGACTCCCCAGACAATATTATCTCATATGCACAGACAAATTACCTCTTTGTTTTAAGGACATGAGTATTCCTCCAAAAGAAAAAAAACACACACTCACACATTATGAAAATCCCTCCATAAATAGGAAGAAGAAAGCACTCAAAGGGAAGCTAAAGTGGCACTTATGGATACTGTTAACACTTTGCTCAGGCAAAAAGAAATTTTCCTATTAAATGGGTCTCTCTCTCTCTCTCCGGCTGGCTCGCCGCAGAACAGATCAAATGAAGGTTACGCTGTCCTCTCACATGGCCTACATCCTGATGCCAGAGCTAATTGCATAATTTGTTTCAGAATTAACAGCTAATAGCAGTCTCTTCTAGGCTCAGCCAGTCCCCTCCCTTTGTATACTCGTTACCCCCCCCCCCCCCCCCCCCCCCATCCCTTTATGTCTGCATTTCCAGATGCTTTAGACAATAATATAAAAAACCCACATTGGCTTAAATTGCATTCACATGGTGACGGATTAGAAGCTAATTCTCTTTCTTGCTGGTCCCTGATGTTTGAATCTAAGCACAGTGTTAAAATATAAAGAGGACACTCTTTACTGTATTTGTTAAAGAAGCTGGTGAAAGGGAGAAAAAAGAAAAGATTTATGTAAAGAAAACCACATGAATTCTCGCAGTCATGTTGATATTGTCCTCATTTCGATCAGGTGACATTTTTAACCACAGAGGGACCTGCATAAGACCCCCCCCCCCAATAAGACTGGGGATGCCAGGAGTCGAGAGAGAGACAGATGAGCTGCTCCAAATGTGGCCACTATAAGTCAATGCCCCCTCGCGCCAGGCAATAACCTTCTCTCCTCTTCGTGTAATAACCAGCCTGAATTTCAAACTCAAACAAACAGGAAGGGGGAGCGAGTGAGGATGAAGTGAGAGAGACAAAGAGAGAGAGGGGTGCCGCAAAATAAAGCGACTCTGGATTCAATCAATACTGTGATCCAGCTGTCAGTCACTGGCTATATTAACCTGCAGTTGGGAGGGTGTGAATGCTCAGCCCTGGTCACAACCAGCAACCACAGCAGCCAGCGGGCCTGTCGTGCAGCATGAAAATGAAGCCGGCAGGAAGTGAGGCAAAAACGCGCCGCTCAGCCTGTGGTCAAGTTGCGATAACGGCAAAAACAAATATTTCTCCAAGAAGTTCAATCAATAAATATGTGAGCGGAGGGTTTTTTTTTTTTCTCTCTCTCTTTTGCACTTTTTATACAAAAACAAACACATTCACATCATTGAAAGGCTACGACGCAACCTCTTCGCATTTTTCAAATTAAAGGTCACTTCAAGCTAAAAACTGCCGAATTACTTTGCTCGCCCCCATCTGTCTTAGAAAAATTTGATTGCTAAGTCAAAAGGGTCGCCGTGGTGAAAATGTTAGTATTTTCTACTGATCATGTGACTTGACCCGGATAGCCAGTGATCTGTATCTGGCTCCCCCACATTCCTGGTGTACTACAGCTTGCAAAAAGCGCCCCAGGCACAGAAATCTTAATTAAGGTCCTTCTCAGCGCGCAACCTTCAGACGCGTTCGCCAAAACAAAAGGCTGCAAAATAATACAGAAACGCTTCTTTTTTTTTTTTTTTCCTGTGTTCTTACCATTTAGGAAAATAGCAGCCACTCGTTTAAAACTCCTCGCCTGCATGTGCAATTTGATTGTAACCTCAGGTTGCCTTTTCTATTACGGTGGGAAATAATGTTACAACACAGAGAACCAGTTTTTAAATTGAAATTTGACAGCTCCACCAAGCAGGCATATGGGGGGAAAAAAAGGAGACTCAATATTGCATATTCACAGAGAGCCTCTCTCACTCCTTTGCTTGCCTCTGCTTTTCATGTGAAAAGGACTATTGTTGCCATTTTCCCGCTGTGGAAAGCAGTCTTAATCTTTTTTTTTTTTCCTTCAGCTGCTTCATCTCATGTCGCTAATATTATACCAGCTGATATATAAACGTATATACTGCGTGAACAATATGAAAAGACTTGGTGGTATGACTGGGTGTTTATCTTAGAAGCAGAGTTTGAGGGCTGTCAGGGAGGTGGTCATTGTACAATATAATACAGAAAAAAATAATATAAGAACTGATATTAGATATGCTGAGGCAGAGAAAGGAGTTTTCATACAGTGCTGCTTTAATCAGTATTTTAATTTTAGCCAACGTCTGCATCCAAAGAATTCAAGCATAAACATTCAATCATGATATTAACATTTAGTGATGACTGCAATGTCATTTCCATGAACTGTATGGTAAAAATGATGAGCAGTCACGATATCTTAAATTCTCTGTGGTATCTCTCAGTGTCTTCTTTGAAGATGATGCTGATCTAACTTTAGCTAATATTATTTTTCATATAAAAGCTACTTCCAGCTGCTCCCTTGCCACAAGGGGTCACCCCAGCAGGTAGCTCCACATGATTGATTTGGCAGAGTTTTTAACACCGGATCCCCTACCTGACACAACACTGGAGGTGATATAGATGTGTATATGTATATTATATATATATATATATATTCTTATTCACATTCTGCCATGTTGTGAATTTAATTAAAAGTGGCCCTAAAGGTAAAACATTTGATATAAAAAAAATACAGCTATTTTTAATGTAATTGTGTCAAACTTCATATTTAATTGACGCTGTTTTAAAATGATGGCTCTGAGGTGTGGATGTCTCTTTTTGTTAAATGCCTTTTGCCTCTCCTCCTCCTCCTCCTCCTCCTCCTCCTCCTCCTCCCTCCTCGCGTCTCCTCCTCATGTAGCTCTGCTGTGAGGGACTGACGTGAGAAGAGGAGCCGAGCAGGCGAGACACATCACAGTAGCTATGGTAATAAAAAGCTAAGCTTAGCTATAAATTATGTTCAACTGGTTTATTATTAATTAAGCCTTCAGATTAATTTAAAAGATTCTGACTGATGTTTAATCTGTTCACTTTAGCTCTTGAGGGTAATTACTGCAGAGAGTGACACTGGTCAAATCCAGCCAGTTTAGTTCCAGTAACGAGGCTGTCAGACCACCGCCCCGCTCGCACTGATCTACAGTATGTTACATGGGAATCATCCAGTCGTAACCCCTCGATATCGGGTGTGCTGGCCAACATCTACTATTGGATGTGTGTGTGTCTGGTATGTGTGTGAGTCACAATTCTTTCACTTTCAGCACTGCCCCCTGTAAGCCCCCCCCCCCAACAGCCGGAGCAATATCAGCAGCACCAGAGACAGCATGTGACCTAGCTTTACTCATCTCAGCTAAACCCATCTCTGCCACACACACAAGGAAATGTATATGCACTTGCACATCTACACAAGCACATAAACGTACTATACACTGGGGGGAGGGGGGCACTGAAAGGAGAGAGCTAATAACAATCTTACCTGCTTCAGCGAGTCAGCAGCAGCAGCAGAGACAGTGAGACAAAGGAGAGAAACAAAAAAAGTTGATATGAATGGCAGCATGAAAAAAAAAACATGCTTTATGAGACACTATTGTGATAGATTAAAACAGGTTATAAGTGCATGGAAAGAACAGATAACATAATCAGCAGGAAATTACTTAGAATACACACAGTAGCGGTGGCCTTAAAAATATTCATGTCTAATTAACCACTGGCCAATTAACATGGTTTAATTAGTGTAAACAAATCGAACCATATTGATATGTGTATACGGCCTTTATCTCGTGTCGCTGATATTGTCTGCACTGCTTTTGACAAATTAAAAGCAAAACTAGAAGCTTTTTTTTTTTTTTTAAATTACACCGTATATCTTTTTAGCTTTTTACTTCAAAGCTAAAATGCTATTAGCCAAGCACAGAGTGGAGGTGGAAACAGCTGTCCACACCACACTCACTACTTAAGATCCTCTACCACACTTGTTTAATCCACACACAAACTGCACTAATTAATGTAAAAGCCTAAAGTTGTGTGTGTACGCATGTTGTAAACATTTCCTTACTCGGAGCCATGCTACCGTTAGCTTAGAGACTGGAAACAAATGCTAAAGTGGAAGCACCTGGAAACTGCTCGTGGTCAAAAAATAATTTGGCATATAAACTTAACTAAACTACAAGTTCAGTTGTTGTGGGTTACCTAAGATATGAATAAAAAAATGTTAATTAATAACCCCTATAAGCTGATTTCAAGGGGATTTTGTTATTTTTGAAATTTTTATGCTAATTTGTTGCTGCTATAGGTTCATACAGTAGTTACTGCTCCAACATGGATGGCATCACTTTTCAAGTGCATGCTTTACATACATTACTGATGACAGTGATCTTGCATTAGTATTATGCTTATATAATGAGCCTTCAAAAGGTCTCAATATGCTTGATCGCAGGATTCTTTGACCCAGACAAACTCATCACAGGACACAGTCTCCTCCTCTCCCCACAACCGTGACAGTAAACGCAACATTGTTTTAAGCCTGTCATATACACGTTCCAAAACAAATATTCATACCTGAAAAGCAGACACTAGAAAAGGGGAAAAGGAGCAAAGACGTTAGGAAAACACAGGCGTGCTGATTGGCTTTTTAGAGCGGGCAAAACCGGGAGATTTCAATCAAGATTTCTGACAGTCTATTAGGATTGGCATAGGTTATCATTACCTTGTGTGTCGGCATCCTAATGCATGTTTTCCTTATCGACGTTTAGCACATTGATAATGCCGGAGAACAGCAAAATGTCATTCTCTGGCTAAATGTAGGCCTATATGTCTCTGGCAAACAATGTGCCTGTCTCTGAAATAATGAGGTTTATCTTGTGGAGACGTAGTGGCTGAAGACGGAGGTCATTTCACGATTTTGCTTGCTGTAAACATCACTGTACCTGCCAAACGTCAATATTGCACAGCTGTTTAACTGTAGCCAATAAAATGTGTTTCTAAATTGCTACTCTGTTATCATTAACCCTTCCAAATACCACAAACTGCAAACACCCAACTATTAAATCTTACGAGGCTCCTGTTGAGGCATTTCAGGACCTTTACATTACCTAGGCTCTCTTTTCACATTGGGGTATTTGGTTAGCCAGCACTTCAATTATTCAAATGTCATGGGAAAAATGTCTTTAAAAAGTACTATCATTATCCAAAGTGGTCAAATTCTGGTTTTGCTGATTCATTGAGTGGTAGCTGAAACTCAGGAGGTAGAGCGGGTCACCTACTGATCGGAAGGTCGGCGGTTCGATTCCTAGGCTACTCCAGGCTGCGTGCCAATGTATCCTTGGGCAAGATACTTAACCCCAGGTTGCCCTCTGATGCAAGTGTTGGAGTGTGAATATTAGATAATAAAAAGCACTTAGCTCACTTAATCATGGAAGTGTTTGGGTGAATGCAAACGTGTTGTATAAGCACTTTGAGTGCTCAGAGTAGAAAAGCGCTATATAAGAACTAGTCTTACGAGGTGGTAAGAATACACAAAATCAGCATGCTAGTATTTTCACAATGACAGCGTTAGCAGGTCGATGCTAAGCAATGTGGATCAAGTTCACCCTCTTAGTATATCTACAAGCAAAGCCATTATATTGGTTATGTAGGTAGCATGCAGAGTTAGTCCATGCTGATCCAGAGCTGCGGTTAACACTGCATTAGCTTCAGGAATTACAAATTATGCTGGGGGAGAACTTTTAACATGGACGGGAGTTATCGAAGACAGGAAGGACTGAAAATCTTGTCTTCTAAAAAGTTTGCATCTTTCTTTTGGTCCGTGGCTACAGTAGTTCTTACTGAAACCTCAGTGGGTTGGCAGACGGTGTGAGGAGAGTAGGCTCAGTTCAGGCTGGTTTGACATTTATAGCCCACGGGTGTGTCGCTTACAAATAATATGTTTAAGAATTTTGCTCAGAATCCTTTATGAATTGTAATTATATATAAGCACACCTAATCTGAAAAAAAGATAAGTTAGGCGATGACCATATTAATTACAATTAATTTTGAGCATCAAAATTGACACGGCTAGCAATCTAGAGCCACTTGAAGCACAAAGTCTGTCACAAATCTACAAACATTTTTACAGCGCTAACCTAACCTGAAACTTTTAATATCCAGATATGACATGTCTCCCAAGCCTTCTAGCCTCTGGGTGAAAAGAGCTACTTAGCATTCAACCTCGCAAAGGACAGTACTCAAGGAACATAAGCCCGCAGAATAAGAGATGACAAGATACTAGACTCTGAGATGATCTAAAGATGCAGACCTGAAGATATGCAAATAAAGATAAGAGGGAAACAGGAAGGAAGAGAGGAGGGACTGACACAGAGACAAATTGAGAGAAGGCAAGAACATGCCACAAGGCACTGACAGACAAAGGAGGATTCTTGGCTAAACAGGCGCGCGCGCGCACACACACACACACACACACACACACACACACACACACACACACACAGAAACAGCAGTGTGTTGCTAAGATGAACAGCCTTGCTGGCGGCCTTCTCTCATACTTGCCACAAAGATCATCCAGCCCTGGCCAGATGTGGATTACAGATGTACTTTGTAGTACTGTACATTGTAGTTTTGGACCTCATTTGTTTGGTGATAGTGCATGGTGACAGAAATGGTACCACAGGCCAAGAATGAGCATCTCCCCCTTCTTACAGGCCAACACTTAACATTTAAAACTATAACTAGATTTCTCAACCTATGGTGTAGAAATCTGCGCTACTATCCAGGAAAGAGACAAGAACTTTTTAGAAAATCAGGATCATAATGAAATCCTTTTTCCAAACTGTATCAATTATAATGAATGTGGAAAGTGAAGACTTAGCTTAATTTTAGGTAATGAGAAAATATATTACCTTAACTGTAGAGGAATTACATCCATTTTTATACACAGTTCTCTATTTTGGGGGGGCTCAAAGGGAGTTGGACAGTTATAATCAAATATAAAATGCCACATGTGACGCCGCTGTCTTCAGGTGTTTTATTTTGTGGGTCTTTCTGCCATCAGTTTTGTGTTCAGCAAGCACTCCATCAAGCTGACGTCTATTGACGGACTTCTGACCACTTCCACTTCTTTACCTTCAATAATTCCTGGGTTTCTTTTGCAGCATGTTGTGGGTCACTGTCCAACCTGTAATGTCAAGTGTTGCTCAGTCAACTTTGCTGCACTTGATTGTGAGGAGAAAGCATCTCTATACAGTCCTTCTGGCACATCATCAATAAATGCTACTGACCCTGTGCCACTGGAAACTCTGCGTGCTCATTCATCACACTGGTTTACAGATGATGATGAGTCGTGCTTGTAGGCATCAGATACGACCTGTTCCAAGCATTCTCCACTCTTAATTCCTCCATCATTCTAGTTCAAGCTGATCACAGTTTCATCTGCCCAAAGAATGCTGTCCCACACTGATCATGGAAAGGATCCCTCAGTCATCCACCAATGTTGCCTTTTGTGTACATTTTTCTCAAAAAGCACCAAAACATTTTTTCACCCCTCCCAAAGTTCTCCCTAACTCACTGACAGAAATTTGTTTTGCATCCCAAGGATGACCCATTTGACCACATGTTGATTCACAGCATCAGCTTCCAATTTCAAAAACATTAATGCAATATTTATATTCACCCTTTAAGCCCATATTCATCATCCAACAGCAACTCAATTATATTTTTGGTGCACTGCTAAAAGAACAAAAATTGTGTCACTGTCCAAAAATATATGAACAGTTAAGCTATTGTCCTCATTTTGCTGACATAGTTGCCAGCTTATTTCTGTGGTGAAATTGGAACTCCCGGAGTACGTACTAACAATCAGATACATAGCCCGCTACCGCACAGATGTTGCAGTGTTGTAGTGCATTACTCTCTCATGATTTGATTGGCAGGCCAAGCCAGACGGCGACACAGTGCTATAATTACTGATGGCGAGGCTGTACGCGCAAAACAAACACAAGTCGACACAGAAATCTACACTGTGCCGAGCTGCGCCATTCATCTCAACAGAGGCAACATCCTCAGAGTTGTGCTAACATCATTCAATCATTGAGGTAATTGATGTATTTTTTTGCAGCTACAAGCAAGCTCGGGGGAAGGAGCTTTTGTCAGTGAGCTTTTTTTTTTTTCTTCTTCTTCTTCTTCACGGTTGCTTTTTCCTCTATCCACCTGCCACATGTTGCTCCAGCAGACAATCGACTGCACAGATGAGGGGGGAAGAAAGCGAGGGGAGGAAAGTAAGAGAAATGTCGAGGTGCACTGAGAGAAACCAACAGAGAGAAATACAGATAGTGAAATGACTGAAGGCAGAGAAACTCGGCGTGAGTAAGCCGGGGATGACGAAGACAAGAGAAAGAGTAAATAATATACATCCAAACAGAGAAAAACATGGAGGTGAATGTGTGACAGAGTCACGCTGGCAGCCATCCATCCACAGCGGTGAGGCTGACACCATCACGCATTTTAAGCAATTGAGACCTACCTGTGGTAGAAAGGCCATAAATCATCAGCAGACATAAACCGTTCCTCTGCTTCATTATGCAATATTGATGTGGATTAACAGCAGCATTTACAGAACAGTCAGCGGCAGAAGAATGTTTCATTTACCATGCCTGAATTGGATATGAAGTCTCCCTTAATATCTAAACTGAAGTTAATCTCTAGTAATAACCAACACTTCCTTCTAATCCATTTTCTTCCAATGGTGGTAGTATCAATATCAGATACTATAATTTGAGGGATATATTACTACAGTATGAAACTCTAATTCCAAAAATAGCCAGAATACATCTGTAAGTGGTCTAATTAATCCCAGTGACCCCTGCAATTAATTTAACTTCTCTAGGGCTGTGTCAGAAATCACTCACTACTCACAACAGTGAATTTGGAATTTTGTAGTGCTGCCTGAACGTAGAGTGAGTATTACCCTATACGGAACACAGTCTTCTATATAGAATTGCCTAAATTGAGAGGAACGAGTTGTGAATGCATAAATGATGTTGGACACTATCTAGGCATGAGCTGGATATTGATTGATAACGTACAAATCAGACTGTTCTATGGAAACGCCATGTGTGTGTTGCCAAGCTGATACTGTACACATTTGCCACAAGATCCCGCAAAATTTCGTACTCGCCAGTCCCCCTTTAAAGGAGCAACACAACATTTTGCCAAGTGAGATAAGATGTCTGTTCAATATACTGTATGCAGCCATAGCTGGGAGGCAAATAGCTTAGCTTAGAATGAGGACTGTAAATAAAGTCATTAACACACTGTAGCTTTTTCGTTTCCAGCTAGTCGATTGCCTTCTATGCCTTTCTACGGTGCCAGACACGAACAGCTGCATATATTAAAAAAAATGACTTCTCAACGGGCTTTTTAACAAACTATATCCTTTTTTTGAGACTGGTTTAGCTTAGCTTAGCCTGAAGACTAAAACCAGAGGGGCGGTGGCTGTGGCTCAAGAGGTAGAGCAGATCATCTGAAGTTTGGTGGTTCGATCCCTGGTTGCTCCAGTCTGCATGCCAAAGTATCCTTGGGCAAGAACCCCGAGTTGCTCCCGATGTATTTATCAGAGTGTGAATGTTAGAAAGCATTTAGATGTAGAAAAAAGTGTGTGAATGCAAATGTTTTGTATGAAAGTGCTTTGAGTGCTCAAGTAGAAAAGTGCTATATAAGAACTAGTCCATTTAGTTCGTATAGTGAATGAGGACAGCTTTTCCCTAGTTTAGGTCTTTATTTTGAACTTTATCTCCTTGGTCTGTCTATATATTTTACGGCATATATACAAACATATACATAAATACCACTGTAAAATCACTGCAGTTGAAGCTGTGGCCACACTGGAAGTGATCTGCAGCAACGTGGTAACTGGAGTCCATAGAAAGTGAGTAACATTCAGCAGCTTCCAGCAACTATGGTCAAGATAAGTGCTAATTTTGCTTTAAGTCCTCCTTTGAGTAGCTTTGGATTATATTTGTTGGCCTTATTTGGCTATCATGCTCGCAATACTACATCACCAGCTGCCACTGTATTTATTAACCAATTTGTCATCCAACTCAAGACCTGAGGAAAACATGCTTATAGAGACCCCTTTTCCCATGTTGCACACCCCCCACTCAGCCCTGGCTTCATGATATTATGTGACCAGTGATGAGAGCTGACCCATTTGTATGTAACTGAGTGTGCCACAGTGGGAGGAAGGGCCATTCTTCTGCCATCTGCTCCACACAGAGCCACAGTTGCCCACTGCATCCCATTGATTTCAACTGGCTGGAGGTGCAACTGCTGAGCCAGTCGAGACACAAGGAGCTGCATTCAGGTTCTGCCAGCTCTGACTCTCAGCTCGCTTACACAAGCTCACTTGTACAAATCAGAGAGCTAAAAAAGTAGGTAGATGATGGTAAAACCAAATGAAGGAATAATGAGGTGTTCAGAATGCACGATAATTGGCAATACATCTGTTTGTCATTGTGCTGAACTTTCTGCCATCATAAAAAAAAACAAAACCCAACTGACTAATTAGAAATAGGTTAGACGGTTAAATGTAAATGTGTCATTATTTTGTGAAGCCAGTGCATTCGCTGGTGAGGGCAAGCATTTCGGTGGTGGTGCCTAATTAAATCTGGGTTTGTCTGCGCACGGCCAATGAACCTTGATGTGTTGATGGCATCTCATTAAATAACGGTGATGAATAGATAGGCCGATAAATAGACGACTGCTCGGATGGATGGATGGAGGCAAAGAGTTTGAAAACACGCGAGTGTTCGATGTCACTGTCAAAACAACTATGACACACAGACACACTCTAGCAAACAGCTGGCTACTGACAGAGTGTCAGCCTTCCCCGCATTGTATCTCTTTATTGGACACTTCATGCGTGACCGTCATGAAGCTGCTAAGTTTGGAGCACCCACAGACAAACAACGGGGGAAAGAAAGTTGTTTCTGTCAGTGAGTCAGAGGCGGACAGAGCGCTCGCTGCTGCCTCTGACAAAGACGCGGCTGCCATTTTGGAGAAGAAACACACCTAAAGCCACACACTCGGTCATTAGTGTGACTCGAGTGCAACGATTTAACGCAACGCTGGTAACGGTGAGGTAAAAGTAAAAGGAATAAAAACATTTAACTTTGCACATACTGTTTTTTTTTTTTAATTATTATTAATTCATTTAGAAGTATGACAGCATAAAGTGTGGCTGCCAGTGCCTTCCAGCACTCATACAATGTTGGCACAGGTAGGCCTTCGCAGAATATTTTCAGACTTCTTTTTTGGTGCACGATCTGTCTTTAAGGCTAAATATGCAACTAAGAGTAGGCGCATGGCACCCATTCAGATGTGACTCAAGATGTAGCAACTAATTGGCCGACCATGACTAAAAACAATTTTTAATATCACTTCTTGGAGCGATACCTCGTTCTAAATCTGGATAGTTGAGTCTCACCCAAAGATAAGCAGGCCATCCCACAGCCCCCCCACCACCACCACCATTGTTAGCTTTCTTCCTTGCAGGATTCTTCCTTTCTAATATGTTTTTATAGCCTCTTGCCTGGAGCTACACAACATGCATGTGTGCCTCTGTTGTGTCCTGCACTTTACACACAGCTTTTTACTGTATCTATGCTTATGCATCAGCATCAACCTGACAAATATACTTTTACAGCCACCCTTGTTGCCGCGGTTGTGCGTGCACATGCATGCGCAAAACAGTGTGTACCTGTGCTTGGTTAATACGCATTTATTGGCTCTCCCAGGTAATCCTGCTGCTGAGACACGAACGCAGCAGTCCTAAAGCGGCAAAGGGCTCCTCGCCATCGCTGCTGCTGATATGCAACCGGTAATACACAGAGGCGCGTGTTGTTTAATGCCTTCCCTACCATTAACTAACTCTCAGGGCGAGCGCTTGTGTGTAAAAGCATGCATATGTGTGTCTGATTGTGTTTGTGTGGGAAAGAGAGGAGCATTTCCTCCGAGGGGCCTCTGGAAGACGGCAAACACTTCAAAGGATCCCTCCGTGATACTGAGCATGATATCTGCCCGAAGACACAAGGTTTAAGCGCTGATCCGCCACTGTTTTCTTTACGATTAGCCAGGCGGCGAAGCAAAATGTCATTTAGTCTAAAACTGTTCTGGTGGATTTGCAGTGCTGTTTGTCTTCTTAAATCTACAACAGAGGACTTGGCAAATGAACCCTGAGCCCTATGAATAAAACAACAGGGGAGAAGAGAGGTGGCGAGAGAAAAGCCTCGCTCGGTTTGAGCGTTTGAGGAACAGCGTGGTACGGACGGCAACGTGATTGGAGCTGACAGCGGCAGCAGGCAGTCACCTGCGCGGGAGAAAAAGCCCCCGTCTGGCTTTCCTCAGAAGGGCTTTTAGCGTTCCATCAGTGACGGACTGTTTTGTCAGGTGTATTAACACAAACGGCCTGTGTGGCTTTTACCCCTCCGCAGTGGTGTCGGCAAGGACAAGTTGTTGCCATGTTGCATCCTGTTCTACTGTGACCGCTTTTCACTGCTGTGACCCAGAACACACACTCGATCATTAGAGTTGTTCATCACAGCTCCTGACACTTCATAACCCGGACTATCCGCAAAAAGCTGTTTCCGATGCACGGCCGGGCTCCTGGAGGGTGACGTGAGACAGCAGTGCTCTCTCTCCAGCTTTAACTTCATAAAGCCTTCAGATCAATTCATTAAGTTCCCACTATTAAATGGTTAAAAAAAAAAAAGGACAAATGCTCTCTTGGACTGTAATCCATAATGTGTATGGATTTTATTTACTAAAAACACCGTCTGTTACCTGGGAAAACATTCAGGTCAGCCTTAATGTGGTAATTACCAGTGGGACATGTGGGAATCTTTCGTATGGCTCTGTAATCTCCCACTTGAAATAAACTGTCCGAAAACAGGTGGCAGATCCTCTACTGTTATTATTGGCTCCAAGCGATGCTTATTTTCATCACCATTTAATTTAACCAGTATTTGTTTATTTTATTTTTTTTATTAAATTGCAGCAAATGCTCACAGTAGAAGCTGGAAAGTCAAAGTTTTGCAATTCTCTCCAATGTCCACTCTGTTTCTGATTTGAGTATATCATCAGGTTACCAGGGGACGCCGCCCACCTGTCACTCTGCCACCGGTGCCCTTTTGGCTCTGCTCAGCTAACCTCTCAACCCATATACATACAACGAAACAGAGAGCAGAGGAGAAATAAACTAGTGCGCCTTTCTCACTGTGAAAAGAAACGAGTGCAAAACTGAGCCCAGAGGTTCCTTTCGGGGACAGGTGTCTCCGGGAAAATGGTAGGAAAACCTTCAATTTAGCGGCCATTTGATAAGGAAAAACCAAAAATCTTCAGAGTGCTACAACTCGATGCAGACCTGAGTGTCATTAGTCCTGGGAGACTTTTGGCCCAGTGACATTTCAACCAGCCCAGTCAGTCATTCCTCACTAATGAATATGTTAGTGTCTGGTCTAGCCTGTGTAATTTTTCCCTCTTTTTATCACAAGGATGCAGGCGGACACAGCCGTGGCATTGGTTCAACACTCTGCAGGGACAGACAAACAGGCTCTGCCAACAAGATGGAGACTTCATGGATTTCCTACCTCTCTCTTAATATTCAAACACTTCTGCCCACTGGCACTGTGTGTAAACCTGCGCTGCACGAAGCACTGCTGTAGCACGATATCCTAACTCATGGGTATTGATAACAATTCAAAGAGCCCTCTTGACCCTCTGGTTCTAATCACTATCATAATCCACCCACTGACTACTGCTCACCTCCTCCGTAACAGAGCGCTGGTGGCTGCGTCACCAGTGGACTCATTAGCTGGTGGTGTCAGGGGAAGCCTATCTGATGGTGGAGGAAGGTTGGTGGACATTAATTAGTCCAACACTTGTCCATATGCATTATTCAGTTGTGTAGGAGGTATATTGGGCAAGCAAAGCAAGAAAGAAAAATGTGATTGCTTCACTCTTTCGCCTCCATATGAAGTGATTTGCTGCTAATCACAAATATTTACATGTTCATATTTGAAAGCTCCTTTGTTTTGCAGCCGATCCACGAGGCTCTTCTTACTATATTAACGACAGCCGTTTGGTTTCAGGATCACCGGAGTAAATAAAACTTGTTCTGCCAGTTACACGACGAGCGGCACTAAAATAAAAGCGAGAGTTGGTGAAGAAACGCATCCAAAATTTAATGGCTCATTAGAGGCAAATTTTGGCTGATAAAAATGTCTTGGATGACATCTTGATGTGATAAACTGCCCCGGTGAGGTTTGAGACGAAGCTCTGAGGCCGACTGCCAGCAGTGATAGAATGCTGGCACGCTCAGGCTAAACAAGAATATTTAAAATATTCAAATATTTGAAATCAACTGATCGTGGAGTTAAGATAAAGATTATTAGTGACCAAAACCACAACAAGAAGACACCCACACTGTCTTGCTTGTAAACTCTTTTGTGTCTCTCTGTGGTTGTTTTGCATCAGTGTGCGGTAGCTACTTGTCTGGCCAGGCTTGACTTCCATGAGACATGCGCGCAAAGAAACGTTGTACTTCCAGCAGATGATCTTAAATACAGCTTACGGTGTCAAACTCCGAACAGAGACATCCTTCTGCCCGGTGAAGGTCAAACACTAAGGAGGAGAAGTTTTGAATAAAGCACACTGGAAAACGGAAGGGGGCTGTTAATTTCTTCTTTTGGAAATTAGTCCAAATAAATACAAGTCAGAACTGAATTTTAATCTCAGTTCATCGTTAACATTTAGGCCTAGTTTGAGAGTTAGCTCAAATCCGACACTAGCCCTGCACCAGCCATCTGCCACACCAGAGATGTGGGGTGGGGGAGTGAAAGGCAATCATAGCTACATTTTATTAACAACTCCATTTAAATGGCTTGGTGGCAGCGGCAATCTGCAGAGGGCACCTTCAGCAATCAACAGCATTTGAGCACAGCTGCCATGTGAGGTGCGCTACGGGGAGCGGGGAGAGCTGAACAATACGATTAATCCCACGGGATAAGAGAAAAAGAAGAAATTCCACAGACAATCACAGTCCCGCGACCTATTTGCTATGCACAGGTCCGTTTGAATAAGTGCTTCATTTAATAATAATTGATTGAGGTGAATTCTAAGCGGTGGATGTGAGGTAGTGCACTGGTGACACACTCCCTTCCCTCTCGTTCTCCCTTCTGCCCGCTTTTCCTCCTCTCTCCAGAATTGTATTTTGTGCTTGAGTGAATTAGGTGATCATTTTTTATCTTACATGCCGTGCTGGCTTCTGGAGTTTCTAGCTCCAAGGAAATTGGAGAGGAAGAAGAAGTCGAACATTTATCGCATGCCGAGGTTAATCTCCTGAAATGGTGGGATTTGGTCAGAGAGGAAGTAGAAAATCCACGCTTGCACTTGCGAGCTGCATTACAGTCACATTTCCAGTGTTATTTTTTTTTTTCCCCCCCTCTGCCACCCCGCCTCGCTCTCTCTCCTCCCTGCCTTCCTCGCGGTGGAAGTAAAATCCTCGGAGCTGAACAGCGGTGACAAGACAAAGTGGCAACACATAAATTAAGCCAGTGACTGGACTCATCACTCACTGTCTGGCGCGCTAATAATAATGCGCACTGTGTGATCATCTCTCGTTGCTGTTGTTAATGCCTCGAATGGGAAGCGTGCACCTGCAATGTTGTATTTTTGTGTAGCGCCGCGTCAGATGTTTACCACAACACGACTGCAGACGGCTAACGATTTCAACGGGAGTGCTGCTAATTGCTCAACTGCGGGCAAGAGAAGAGAAAGTGACAAACGAATGAATGCAGGTGTCTTTTCGATAGCGCCGATGATGAGTGCCAGAAAAGCTGAACGTAATCAGCGTTCCTCTCCTTGTTAAACCCAAGTTTTTGAAGGCAAATCCAACTCAGGTCACTTGATAACAAAATGACAAAACTGCCTCTCACACTGATCACATCAGATGATTCTTGAAGATCAAGACTTCTTCACATTCAACTTTGCTCTCTCGGCTCATCTGGAAGTTAAGTTATACACAAGAGCTTTCAAGTGTGTCTCAGTTACAGCTCTGCTGTTTGAATGAAACTGTGATCTTTCCACACCTTCTCCTGCCTTTCTTCCCGAAAGCTGAAGCTGTTAGCCGGCTTCCTCTGGTCCCGTGAAAAGCCGACTGCAGGAGATCTGTCAAAATCATCTCGCGGCCTCCAAAGCTTTCGACTTATTTTCAGTATCAACAGAAAGCATTAGTCACCACAGTGTACCAGCCACTTCCATCACTTCTGTACAATACTTTTTAAAGATGAGAACTGAGAGGCCTTCTGCTGTGAACACACGACTAGACGGCTGCTGCTGCTGCTGCTGCTGAAGAGCCCAGAAGTCGGAGATTAAGTGGATCCGGGTAGGAGATTTATACCTGCACTTTATGGCATTTGCAAATGACTGCCTCCGTAGTGGCAGAGTAATTCCATCCTGTCATATTTGTCTTTAGAAATTGTAACAAATTACAGTGAGTTTGCAGCCGAAGAAACTCTTCTCAACCATTTTTTTTCTTGCTTGCTCTTCTTTTTGCCCACCTTTTTTTTTTTTTTCCCTACAGGCCGCAGAGATAAGTCGCTGATGGCAAGATTGCGGGCCCATCCATTTCCAGTGTGTGGCAGGTGACAGGGAGACATGTTTCATTCTGCCTCATGCCGCGTGATGTGTTTCCCCCTTTCCTCTCTCTGTCTATTCTCTCGCCTCTGTTCTCCTCCCCTTTCTGAACTCCCCCAGCTTTCACCCTTCCATCACTTTCCCCCCTTCTCCTCTCCTGCCTGCCCTCCCTCTCTTTTGACTTTCTCCCCCTACTTTCTAGAGGGGGTGCCTGTCAGCATAACTCAGTCCGTCAGCTCGAGGGACACGATAGGGGTAATTGGGGTAGAAGTGTCTGTGTGCATGTGTGTCTGTGTTTATGCGTGTGTGAGACAGTGCTTTCATGGCAGACATAACTGCCGTTCTCTTTTCCACTGCCTCCTAATGAGGTGTGACTCGTGTCTTGTGGAGAGTTGGACAGACGATTGTACCCCCCCACCCCCCTCCCACCCTTACACACACCTCTCAGTGACCCTCTTTTTTTTTTTCCTCCTCTCTGCTTTTCCAGTCAATAAATGCAGGAGGTGCATCACTCACCCGCACCACGCCTGACGCCTGACCGGAGCTCAGTGAGCAGGATGTCAACACGCTGCACATAACCGCAACAACCGTAAGCTAAGGCTTCACTGGAACCTCACTGCAATGCCCAAATTTATGAAAATACTGAAATAAATCCTAAAGAGATTCAAAGTTGACCTATTAATGCTCACGTCAACCTCCACATTTTCATTCCCGCATCATACCAGAGAAGCTCTGCATGATTCTGCATGATTCACATTTCAAAATACTTACTATGCATCTTATACTGGGCCTTGGTGCAGCCCCTTTGAGTCTCTCATTATTGAATTTATAATTCCTTTTGATGGTTTATGTTTGAAATATGGTTCTTCGTGTCTTTTGTAAATTAGGTTTGGTTTCTTTGGTTTGGGGTTTGCCTTTCATATGAGTTATCTTTTCCCTGCAGTTCATGCATGTATCTCCCCATTTAGTTACAATTTTCTCTTCTTGATTTATTTTGATGGTATTTTGTCTCTGGTGCTTTGTATTTAGTTGTACTTCCCTTGTCTCATCATCCCCCAGTTACAGTTGTGTCCCCCACCTGCTTCCCTTCCCTTGTCCTTTATCGTGTCCTGTCTAGTTTGGATATCCTGGCCCTGTAAATGTTTTGTTTTGGATTTTTGATTGATTTTTGAGTTTAGTCCCTGTTTCCTGAGTCCCGCATTCAGGTCCACAAGACTTTAAGACATGCAGGGGTTCATGATAGCAAGGGGGCTTTAGTTTAGGTCCCTTTAAGCCAACTTTCTTCTGATTGGCTGCAGGTGAGACTTGTGCTCATAGCTGCTGTCAGTTTACTGTCTGCTTTCAGAGCGACAGTGTAGTTTTTTTTTTAATGAACTATTAAATTATACAGCATGCAATTTGAGCCACAGCAAACATTTTAACTGATAAGTACTTTTTCCTGCTTCATCTGTATCTTCACTGAGCATCTTGTCTTGTGGAGATACTTTACCTCCACCGTCTTGGGGCTGCAGTTGGCAACGGTTGCCCTCATTCTTCTCTACAGCCCCAGTGAGCCCGGTGTAGCGGTGCATGAACCACTTCTTCACCTGCTGTAGGTTCTGGTTAGAGTGGAACTCCAGCTCACAGCAGATCTCCAGAGCAGAAAAAGAACTGCTGTTGCCAGCTACAGCCTAAGACAGCTAAGTCGGAGTCCATCCAACCGTGGGGGCATGAGGCTATCTGGAGAGGCAGCTGAATAATATGCAGGCAACTGGTCAGCCAGTCAGTGGGGAAACACAAGGGAGAAGGGCCAGGGCTACACAGTTAACAGCAACTGGACTTTCAAAATAAGGGAGATTTGTCTGTTAGTAAATGGAATTCAGAAGTTGAAGTACAGTACCACAGTACTAGTTAAAAGTATGGACACAGTCATATGGATGATGTGTAAATTAGATTAGATAACCCTCTTGTGTGTTGATGACATTTACTATATCTATGGGATGAAATTTGTCTTCTAATAATTTAACACATCCACCATAAATTAAACAAAAACAAGCCAGTTACAAGTAAACAAAATAAAATGAAAGCAAAAAAAAGTGCGCTGCATTTGATTGTGATATTCTAATCTTTTCTCACTGATTGGGATTTCTCCTCTGCGCCCATTTTATTTTATTTTTTTCCACTTTCACAGCACAGTTTTTTAGCGACACTTCTCACACAAAGCTCTCATGTGGGCAGTCATCACAGCACTGCATTCCCACTGGTCAATACCACAAGTGCAGCAAGTGGTAAGTCTAAAATAGTCCCCACTCCCTCCCTAATATTTTCCAGTTTTGGACAAAATGGACTAGCCTGCTGCATCATTTTTTTTTCACTTTTTTTCGGGGTGTCTTTGAATTCAGCCCCCTGTAGGGTGATAATTTTTATTTCTGTCAAACGATGTGGCATCCTTTCATTCCTAACACATTACCCGGTCCATATCAGTGTAGATACACAGCATGATTTTTTTCCTCCATTGAGACCTGATGGGTTTTTAAAGTGTTCCTCTAATTTTTTTTGAGCAGTGTATGTTTCTTACTGCCGTTGTTTGTATTGCCAACATATGAGCATATAGGGAATGATATATGGGGATTCTGAATATCACATTACTTTAGACCTCTGACCTCTTCTTCAAAGTCAAATAAGGCTCAAACTTTCAGAAGATGTCTTTTATATTTAAAACTCTCCTTAAAATTCTGCTGCCATTTAGGAAATGATGCTGGCATGCGGGGATTCTAAATATCACATTATAGTTTGCATCCAAGTTTCATGTCACATTTGACCTTTGACCTCACTTTAACATTTCACATCTGCCTATCTTTAAAGCTGTAACACATTTTGAACTGCTGCCTTGTTAGTTAGAAATATAATGTAGTATAATATTATATAATAAGCTCAAGTTATTCATGTCCAGTTATTTAAAGATCAGTACCTGTTATGGATTACCTACTCCTACATAATGTTTGTGGAATCAAAGTAAACATCTGTCATACTGCCCTGATCTCATTTTACTGCCCTACAAGCTTATTAAAAAAAACAAAGAAAACAAAATGAATATATGAAAAATACAATACTATTCCCTTAAAAGTAAATACTGCCAGAGAGTGAGCTGCCTGTGGAAGTTTGTGCGCTCAGAGTGCTTCTTGTTGTACATTAAAACACAGTGCAGTAGCCCATGTACAATCAATTTCCAGACTCATTAGAGGGCATGCTGTATGTTATATACATGTTCTATAAGTATCTAAGTGGGTACTTGTAGCATGTGACCTTTATACCCACACATGAGTTATAGTAGTACGTTTAGATAGCTGTTGTAATAGCTTGTAAACACTGATTTCTGCTTCTGCCTGACATTTTCATTTTTCTCGAGATTTATGGTTCTGTGCAAAAGTTTTAGGCACTAAAGTAAAGTGCAGATGCACTGGAAACAATTCCACAGATAGTTTTTAATTTAATAATGAACTTCATACAAAATAAAGTCCGCAGAAAACAAAGAAGAATCAATAACACTTGAGTGCAGTTTTCTAGGTATGTGGCAGATAGGTCACTCCAAGAATCGTGTAGAACTTGCTGTAGCTGTACTGTTGACTGATATATATCTGCATACATAATGACCAATAGATGAAAATGACAGAGACAAGTTAGTTCTTTGTGACTGGCTGTTTTGAGGTCTGTCATCTCCAGCATCACCGTCAAACACCGTTCTGTGTCCCAAACTTCTGCACAGCACTGTATGTGAATCAAACTGCAACCTGCTCTCGCACCACACTCACAGCAATGAGCATTTATCCAGCGCTCTCCCCGTAGCTCAACCTGTCAGGCACGTTAACAAACCACTTGCTTGCTGCGGCGGCTTGTACCTCAGCAGCAAGGCTGGCGGTCTCATTGCTCAACTACAAAAGTGCCTGTGTACAATATCTCCTCTCATTAAGTCAGCTGTAATGTTTCCCCCAGGCAGGAGTCACACGTAATGCGAAGCCTTCTCATTAGCGCCGTCACGTCACTTTCATTTAGGAGCTATCCGACAGCATTACGCGCCTCTTTGAGCGCTCAGGCCCTCCCGGCCTAGTTCAGCATGTCCAATGACTTATTCCTGCTTAGCACTTCCCATTTCCTTAACTTTCACTCATTATGGGAGTACTATAAAAACATATTCCCTGCAGAGGCCTGCCAATTTAATCTTTTGTTAAACGTGTGAGGTAGAGTTGTAATCTAATAGACCTCATTAGTAGGAAATAAGGCTTGATGAAGACAAGGGGATTTACGAGAGGTCTGCTAACCGCCCTGCTTTGGCCCTGAAAGAAATTACTAATCAATGACCAGTTCACAACTAATTGCTCAAATAGCTCGGGCAGACATTTCCGAGTAGGATTATGGGAACACAGTTGTCTTTTTGCTCCTTTCATCTCCAAAACAAAGAAACTGCCTTCTGCGTACCGGAAACGAAATGTTATAATACTAACTGTTCAAATTCAGACACAGTTCGTCTTTGCTGAAGAGGCTTACAGCAATCGAGTACAACAGTAGTTTAAGCAAATTAGTTTGAATTGCCTTTAGAAAGCTGTAAAATGAATTAAAACAATTTGACTATTGAGCTAAAGTGATTAGAAGGGGAATATTGCACCATCAGAAGCCAAAGCTACCCCTAGGCATGAATGGTAATCTGAGCCTTTGCTGCAGAGTGTTTGGGTCCATTCAATCTGACATCTAACTGCTCATTCAGACAGATGCTGGTCTCTTTACATACTTCAAATAAAATGCTTGGAAAAACAACTTCAAGGAAGCCACTGTTAGTTCAGATGTTTTGTTGGAGAGAAAGGCGGAGAGAAACCAGAGGAAAAGTGAGGCGGCTCTAAGCGGCCGGCTGGAAGCGCTCATCCAAAACAGAGGCGGAAATTTCTGATGAAAATGGTCACCTGGGTGGTGACGGTGGGCCGGTTATTGATTTGTCCTCGTGGGCGTCAGTCATTGAGACATTGAGACAAAGCAAAGGGGGTGACTTCCCGTGGGTGATCGTTACTGCAGAATGCATGTCAGCGGGCCCATTAGGGAGCACAGCTGCCCCTGGACTAAGAGGAAGTAGAGGAGCAATCCTCGGGGAGGGGGGGGGGGGGGGGGGGGGGGCAGTGCAACACAGGAGACATCCCCAAATAAATCACTGACCGCTCATAAGAGCTGAGCAGCTTTATAGAACAGATCACATCTAGTGTAGGGACAAAATATCCAAACACACACACACGCGCGCGCACACATGCGCACACACGCTTGATAAATGAAAGAAAATCAAAATAAGTAGTTGCAATTCTTCTCTAAAGTAAGTGGGCCAGTATTAACATTTTCTGCACAAGTAAGTGATTTTAGTTTTGTTCTGTGTGTGTAATTTTCTAGCCCCCAGCCTGGTAATAATTACAGACACAATCACTTTTTTTTAGCACCCATTCCCCCCCCCCAAAAAGATTACTGAAATGATTTATGGTTGTTTATGTGTTTCACGTCTGTATGTTTGGAGCTGACTGAGTTCTGACTCGTGAAGGTTAAAAAGGTTATAAATACCTCAGAATAGGTGAACACATGAATGCGCATGTGCAAAATCGATACACAGCGGGACCACTTGTAGTATAGCGAGTTACTGCTGAGAAATCTTGTGGGCTCTTTTCAAACACATTATGTGCAGGTCTCTTAAGATCAGCTTTGATTGACAACAAGCCAGCAGGCTGGGACCAGCGGGCTGTGCGATACTGCTGACGATACCAAACCTACCGATTAAGGCACGCTGTCGCTCGCCGAGCTGGGCACTTTTTCAGCTACTTCTGTCCTTCTTCGCCCCTCTCCCTTTCTCCCTCAATCCCTGCCGTCCTATACCTCATTTAATCCCCGCCATCTCTCCCTCTTCCCCTTTCACCTTCTGTCTCTCTCTTCAAAGCAGGAGGAAATTAAACAAGTCCCCCACCACCACCACAACCACCACCACCACCAGGATGGTGGAAACAAATGCTTCTGGCAGGCCTCTATTAGCCAGGCTGCTTACTTGTTAACTGACTGGATTAATGTGCTGTGCTTGGTATGGGAGGCCACCTGCTCAGGCAGTGAAGGATATTCACAGGCTCACCGGTCCGCTCACTAATCTGCCTCTAAGGATGATTGCAGGTTTCTGTGGCATGATAAGGCAAGCTATCTCCTTCCCTCCCTCCCTCTCTCTCTCTCTGGGAACATTAGTGAATGGTTAATTTCATCACTCGAGGGACTCTTGACCCCAGAGGTGCTTTGACTGCTCTGGTCTGGCAGGCTGACCAGAATGCTAATGGAACAAATGCTGCCCTCAACTTTACACCACGCCAAATACCAAACATCCAAAAGGAATATGGATAGGTACAGAGTGGGCTGTTTACTCTGGAGCGGCATTGCACTAATGCTTCACAGAGGTTCTCACAAGTCTGTTAGAACATAAGATACAACTGTATTTGGACAAGTCATTCAGCTCAGTCATTCATATTTTGGATTCAGGTTAATAAGCCTCATCCTTAATAATCTAACAACCCCAACCAAAGTGAACACTGAGGGAGAAAACAGAATCACTGATGAGACTGTTTTTCAAACAAACAAGTAACACAACAACAAACACAACCAGCTACATTAATATTAATTTGGTCTTTGTGAGTATGTGGGTAATTTTGAACCCTAAGCCTGTATTACAACAATAAATTTGTAGTGCAGTAGCACCCACATGCAAATACTTTCTTTTTTTTTTTTACTGCAAACTGATGCACTTTTAAGTTAAATTTCATCCTCTATGTATTTTAAAGTGGATCACTGAGTCTTTAGGTCAACTGGTTGATTTGTTGGTTGCTATGCTGTTGGTATGCCCTCATCCAAATATTACTGATGTTAAAATCACTACATCTGTAGCCTCCCAGGATATAGGAGGGAGGGCAGATGCAGAGAGTTTGTTATGCCAGCTGATCCGAGCAGAACTGTGCAGAACGTAAAGGAAAATCTGTTTATGTTTCATGTGTCTGAAAGAAAAAAAAAAAATGTCGACCAATATTTCAGATTTTAATTATTCATGCCTGCTTTTAGAAAAAAAGATCCATGTTTTTTTTGTTGTTTTTCCAAATTAAACAAATTGTCCTTTTGTTTTTCTTACAGGAAGCCAATCCTGCATATAAAACACTAGAATCCTGCTAACGTGTACTGTGGATCGCTAACTACAACAAACACTGACAGCGAATGGTGGTAGAAATTCCCTCCTGCTGTTTGTATGACGCACGAAATCAAAATGGCAAATGCATTATGGGATGGTGCTGTGATGTCATTGAAGCTCACAGAAAGATATTTTACTACAATGAAAAAAAGAACTGTATTTATATTCTTAAAATCTTAGTTCACAAAAACAATGGAGCCCCAGACTATCTCACATGTGGTGTGGGTGCTCTCAGATCTTTAGAAATTCTTTGGTCTATCATATTGAACATTTGTGCTTACTTACACAGATTCAGCCCTAAACTCCCATCCCTTCATCCCTGCGCCGGAATAACATTTAATTCAAGGAAGTGAATTTTGGCAAAGAAAGCATACAAGACAGGGCCCCAAACTTAGCTAACAATTAATCCTTTCTTTTAGTGATATCGCACTTAATTTGCGTTAAGCTCATAACACATTTGAAATCTGAAATGAATTCATCCACCATAAGCAAGTAACAGAGCGAGCCCACATTTATTGCAATCATTTCCTATGAATAAGATTATTTTTGCTCCAGAAAACACCAGCACGACTCAAGCTGTTTGTGAAAGTCACATTTAAGGGCTTTCGTGACTAACTATTGTATTCTATCAATCACAGATAACACGGAGCAAAACAGCTGTTTATTACTGTTTAGGTTAGCCTACGAGCGGAAAACACTCAAAGCTGATAATGAAACGACGGTTGACGGATTGACTCCTTTGAAGAATGAGAGTTCCAGCAGGAAGCAGCAGAAAGAAGAAAGGTACTGAAGCAAGCACAGGAACTGATTTCTAGTAATTTGCTAATTGATTGATTGCTTTTAAATGAATTTGAATAAACAGCAAACACTGTCGAGAAAGCAAACCGCCTTGCATAGGGATGAACTCTCCAGAACAATCAGAACACTTTAATTGTCAGACCAAACATAGAAGGAGTCGGTGTTGTTCTACACTGACGTACAGTCGACACAGCTGTGAGAGCATAGCATAAAGTCCTGAAGCTGATTCAGTTCATGGTGTCCAAGGCAACCTTGTGGAGATGTAGTTTGTGTTTATCTGCAGTATCATACAGCCTGTTAACAAAGACAGACAGTCGACTTGAATGGCGGGGGACCCCGAGGGTCTGCGGTCTACAGGAGGTGCTGATGGGTCGAGGTTTGAGCTCCCGTGCAAAGCAAAACACACACACACACACACACACACACACACACACACACACACACACACACACACACACACACACACACACACACACAGTCACGCACTGTCAGGCACCCCTTGGCAGTGCTGCATGTACCATGTCAGGGAAGAGAAATGATCTGTGAATCCTGGGGGAGCAGTCAACTAATGTGCACTGAGCTCTGTGTCCCTGTACAACCTGGATAAGTGACATAAAAGGTTCCCTCCTCTGTTCGCGTATCTCTTTTTCTTCCTCGACAGTCTCATCGGCCAATGAAGTCAGACGTGTCATGCTTTTTTCCTCTGATGATACTTTAAAAAACAGCTCAAATGTCAAAAGGATAATAGTTTTGTCTATTTGCTACTTTTATCCCAGTATGAGATTAAATCCTCACTACAGCATGTCTGAAAGCCACACTGACTGCAGCACTGTGATTGTATATTATTAGCTAGCTAAATATCTTCTGGGGTTGTAGGTTACATTAGAGAAAGTCCACTTCGGCAGCCTTTCCTGTCTTGCATTATATCCAAATTCAGTGAAATGTTAGCAGCTCTGACTTGACTTGATTTTACACCAGCAATCCTGGAGTAATTGTTACTCAATACGGCAGCAAAACTGACATTTTCCTTTCCCTATAAGCTGTTTTTCCTGTAACATCTGAAGTATTAACATTAAAATGCAGCAGTTAAGATAATTCACCCACTGTAGCACATCTTGTGTGGCCAGAACATAAAAAAAAAGACCGAGACAGGGCTACCTCTCTCACCTGTGCTATGTTTATTTCCCACTTTCAGCATGAAGAGAAAGAACATAGACCAGTAGAAGAATCTCCATGTAGCCTACCATAAATGAAGTGGACAGATGTGCGCTAAGCAGCTAAAATGGTATGAAGTCATATAATCTGCAAGGCTCTTTTTTTTTTCATCTTTTCTCTTATTCTTAGGTAATGATGGCTCCATCTAGCCACTCCCCCACACTTTCAGACAGTACAGAGGTGCAACCATGAACAGTTATATAGAGAGACTAAATTTAATGTGTAAATAACAATACTGATACTTATTTAATGCATTAATAGGAAAGCTTAAAGTTGTTTGGCACTTCATTGGCAAACTATTGCTGATCACTGTCCATTGTCTGGCTCCAAGATCATCACATACTGGCTTAGTGTTTGCTGGAATCTTAACAGATAGCACGATTTCTACTACTGTCCTACCCTGTATGAAATGTATAATCATAAGGCCACCATGTATGAAACATAACACAACCACGTTCTCCTTTGAGCAATACTGCTGAGCAGTAGGTATGGCTTTAATATTGCTCAATAATGAGTCATGATCTTTACTATTTATGGCCACGAGTCATCCCTGACCAGCATGGCAGTCAATACTCAGCCAATCAGAAGCTGGCATCACAGGCTAATCAATAAGTCTTCAGCCAAACTGATGTTACAGTAAACAGACTGGCTCTTTACTTAGAAATTTGGGATTTCCAGTCTCTCACCATCTAGCTACTGCCAGCTGTGGGGAATCCCCACTTTCTCTACTTCAGTCAGTAAAGGTCAAGTAGGTATGTACTCACACAGCACAATATGATCAGCTGATTAGGCTAAGCCAATCAGGTATGCTAAAGAGGCTGCATACAGCATCATCACAAACTGTCACTAAAACATGCCATAAATGTTGCCATAAGACAGAGTCAATCTGCTATCAGTCTGTGGTTGAATGGGGCCAAGTTGGCAATTACATGAAATCTGTTTCTGATAATACACCAATTAACTGTGATAAATCATCAAAAGTCACATATCTGCTGCCGCCTACACAGACAGAAATTGACATTTAACAGAAATGCATGTTTAACTATTACATTTGCACTCAGCAACTTTCTTGTTCTATAGGAATGCAACCAGGAAACAACCAGCTGGCAGCCAGTTGAGTCGAGTCCCCCCAAGTTGTGCTCATTGACAAAGACTCATTCAGACTGATGGGCAACGTGTTGCCGATCTGAATTTATGAATTAGATAGCAATTATTTGCCAACCTTCAACAATCCCTCTCAGAGCGAATGCATCATTTAAGTTCCCAAAGAACTCTTGGAGAAGTCAGCCTGATAGAGAAGCCCGGTTTGAATCTGTCAGCATAGATTCAGAAAATAACAACTGTCACCATTAACAGGCCTTAGCTAACAAGAGAATACTTTGGCATTCAGAGACAAACCAAACATCTTTAACACCATTTAACATCCACCAAGCAACCATTTGTTTCTTCTACATATTAAATGAAGCCTTTTCATACCGCCATTAATTTGTGGCCAAAAAAGAAACACAGGGACTGAAAGCAAGAAACAGGTTCAGAGATGCAAAAGCATCACAGAGAAATGAGGCGAGTGTGTGTGTGTGTCTCTCATCACATTCATGATGAGAGACACACACGGGTGCCACCACTCTCTGTGTAGTCGGGTGACAAAGCGCCCCGCCCGAGGCTGCAGCCATCATAAAAGCAGTAATAGAGTGAACACACATTTTCATTAGCTATTGATTCATTTCCAATTCTCCATTAATTTCGGGGGGCCATCACTGCACAGTGGCCTTTCTCCTCCCCAGGCTACGTTCCTCAGCTTCGCCTGACATAACCGTGGTAATTACTGCGCTCCCGCCCCGCAAGCTGTTCACAGTCTCATACCGCAGTAAAAATTGAATGAGTATTCTAGAGGAAAATAAAGCAGACGAAAGGACGAGGGGAAGAAGGAAAAGCATTGAGTGAAAGTGACAAATCAAAGACAGCAAGGCTCTCACCTAAAGGCGTGCAGTTTGACAAAACAGAATTACAATGGGTGTGAGCAACTGCCATTGTGCTTTTTCAGCCTTAATTGTCAAAGGGCTTGCTCTGTTTAAAGCTCCGGGTGTGCGCTGCAGCTGTAGCTGGTGCTCTCCGCGCAAACTTTTTCCTCAGAAAGCGTGGTGCGAGAAGAGGTGTGCAATAATAAGCACCAGTGACTGAGAGTATGATTCAACGTCAAGCGAGACCAACCTTGAGGATAATGCGTGAGTCAAAAAGCACAGGCTAACTGAAGCATTATATACTTCTTTCGGATGGATACGTGGATACTTTATGGGTTCATCACTCTAAGCGGCTGACAATCGCATCAGGATGCAGGTGATATGTGACGGCATGAGGCAGAGGTTACGAGTCAGGTGTCTGGCCATTTCAGTGGAAGGTCAGTAACAGGTATGAGACATGATAAGACGCATCATGGAATGTGCAGAGCATGTACAGAATGATAAAAGAATCCTTACCTGAGTGAGATTAACGTCAAGAAAGGCGTGAAAGACATTAAGAAAAGTGAGGAGAGAGTTATTAGCACTTTTATTTTGAAAAAAAACTAACAAAAACAAGTGTTAAAAAGTAACTTGCTGAAGTAATCAGATTACTTTTTTGCACCAATTCAATCAGTGATTCAGTTACATTTTCCGATAAGTAACCAATTTCTGTTAATATATGATCCTATTTCCCTGTTTCATTATGTTTAATATTTTCATTCTCAGACTTTACTACAGTAGGTGAGGATGACAAAATAATCCCTGTGAGAGGAAAGCCATTTTGGTACCCTGTCACCTCCTTATAAACCAACTTTCTTCTGATTGTCAGGCCCCAGAGGGTTTGAATACAGGTGTGCTCACAGCCTGAGCTGTGTGCCTGAGCTGGCCATATTAGGGATATCCCCACTCACTGGCATCATATAGAGCCAAGACTTGAAAAGGTTTTAGCTTGCATGGATTACTTATCCTTACACTGACCCCAACATTTGAGTTGGGCAAACAAACAAACAAACAACAAAACAAACATACCATGTAAATTGGAAATCCACACAGATTTATAGACACGTTATAGTAAGTGGCAAACATTACTACGCTGCCATAACCTGCACAGGAGAGCACCACTGTTCATTGCACTGGAGGCTACCCAGCAGTTTGCAGGGGGGGAAAAATGAACTCTACCAGGTTCATCTATCACACAAGCTGCCTCCCATGCTCCACAGAAGATGAAAAAAGGGGGGGAAACAAATGGCAAAGCAAATCAATTACACGAATAGGAATCATGTCACCTGTCAAATACACTCTGTTCTGTGCCATTCTGTTTTTTTTTCCCCTTCCAACTGCGCACATTTTCGAGATTGATTTTTTTAAAAACCTTATACATTATTAACACCCTTCATGCTTCATCAATTTACTGAGGTGAATTGTAACACCCCCCCCCCCCCTCCCCAATCCCTTTTTTTTCCTCTTCCAATGTCAATGAGACAAAATCCAATAAACATTGTGTTTGTTCCTGGCATCTATGATTTGTTTTAATCCAACATATTAACAGCCAGTGCCACAAATGAAACTCAAGCGGGAGCCCCTTCAAGCGCACAATAAGAGGAAGAGTGAGGAAGAGGGAAAAATCAAGCATCAAGCACCCTGCCCATCTAAATCACTCACAAAAGAACCCCAGGATGTTGGCTTGAGAGGTCAAACAGACAGAGCTAGTGTGGCTAACTGGGGTGGGGAGGGGAGCACAAGAGTTTTCATATCCGCTCAGATTTACGGTACTTGGAAGAAGGGTGAAATAACGACAGTGTTGTCAAGGAAACAAGTGCCACGGCGACACCTTAATCTGGAGAAATATAATTGGAAAAGGAGTGATAAACATCTTCCTATCTGAGTGTGTGATGTACTGAACGGTATTGGAAAAGGAAGCCGCCTGAGCACTCATTACTGGAGTTATTGTAAGAATAACACTAATGAATGCATATGGAAAGACGTCCTCAGGGGCTAAAAGAAGGAACTCTGATGTTGAAACAGCCTTAAAGGGCTTTCTTCCAGGATAAAGTAAGGCTTAAAAGGCTTGCTGCATGATCATGCGTTGCATATAAATATGACGAGAGGCTGTGTAAATAGCACTTGTGCTTAAAACGACTTCCCAAAAAACAAATATCGGATCTCGCGAGCGTACAGGTGCGTGCCACACATGCTGTTTCACTTCCCTCTTTGGCTGCACGCACTCAGTTTGAATCCACAACACAAGCAAGTCACGCAGTAGGACACAGTATCATTAGCGACTCACCCTTCACAGTTGAAAAAAGAAGTCATAAAGAACTCCGTGCAAAATGACATGCAAATAAGGAAGAACTCAAGAAATCTTTGCCATCTCTCACCAATTATCTTGTTAATTACAAGCCATTGTGAAGGGCTCCCACTGTCGACAGGCTCTCTGATTATACAGTGCATTTGTCCCCACTTTCCACAGCCTAATCAGTAATTACTACCTGCAGCTGCAGCTCAGTACAGAACGGGTTCGTCCATCTTGGGACAACAGGGAACACTGGGCAATTTAAGAGATCCTGGGCCCGCTGGTGTCAAACACATTTCCTTCGCTCAGTAGGCGTGTGTGTTACCGGAGAAGTCAGGTCTTCACATTAACTGTTAACAATTTTCACACCTCTTACTACTGTTACAAGTGGTGTGTGTGTAGCTTCAGTCACTCCTGTACTTAATTTGACGGCCAAGTCGACCACAGTCACAAACTGTATCTCTGAATTACATTTTGCATAATACAGTGGAAAAGGCAGGAAGATTGTATTAAGTTTTTATTATTTGTTTTCCATATTTCCAAACTGTTTTTGACAGGAGACCATTTTCACATCATGGACACATAATTTGATTAAAGAGACAAAGATAACATCTACTGAATGAAGCTAAACCGGCTTTTTGTCTCTTTGCTGCGTCGTCAAGAGTGGCGGCGGCAACTAGGATTAAAAACAGCTCAAAAGATCATAAATTTACATTTAATAATTTCAACAAAAATATACCATTGTGAATCATACAAATGGACATTACAATCACAAATACCAGCTAATCCTTTCCTCCGCTGCATGGGCTCGATTAAAAAAACAAGCTACAGTTAGCTAAATAACGTGCTAATTTTACTGAAACAGATCCTGTTCTCATTTATTAGCAAACAATAAAAAAATTGTTAGTTATTATGAACTATTGCCACTAATTTAGAGATGACAACATGGTTACTGTATAGGAATCTAAAACTCATTTCACCTTCTTGCTTATTAGTTGTCTTTTGTGCTATCTGATAATATTCCCAGCTCAGAAACTGTCAGCGATGGCTTGTTTGTCAAGACAAAACAAAAAAAAAAAAAGGTGTATTTAGGTGGCTGCAAATAACAACCATGGCAAAAAAATTTACATCTGTTCTCAGATAATGTAATTCAGCATTAATGCACTAATCTAGTGGATTTAAAAAAGCTAAGACTATACTACCTTTTAAAAACGTTTTAGCATGCCTTGTCATTTGAAAAGAAAAGCGTTACAAGTCACTGAAATATTACAAGTTTTCTTTTCTGGGACGTGACAACGTTGCACAAACTGTAGAAAGAATAAAATAAGTAAAAGGAATAAAGGTGCATGCGATGGAGATAATTACATGTTGAAAACTTTAGGGGTTAAAGTTGTTAAATGCAACAATAAGTACATGCTTCTTCGTCCTGGTTTATTCACTGGGGTTTGGGGGTTTTAGAGCGGTGACGTAAAACAGCCGTAGAAGACCAATCATGCTCTCGCTGTGCTGATGGCAGCAACTCTGCCTTTTGCCTCTGCTGCACATAAAGCAGTGCAACTTCTGTATGATCCCTCTGGGCGTCTGAGCATAGGGAGGCCCTTAGGCTGTATTAAACTGCCATCTCTGTGCCTATATCCCTTAGGGCAAACCATAATCTACCTCTGACTGCTTTCTGTTAACATGCACGGCAGACGTATTGCTGACAGCTACAGGGTTAGGTATCATTTTCAGTCACTATGAATAGAATTTAACCTTTACCACTGTGACGCCCTGTTTTCTGTTCTTTTTGTTCTTTTACTTATTTTGTGTGTGTGTGTGTGTGTGTGTGTGTTTTGGTAGTTTGAGACAGCTGGGAGCTGGGCCTGTGGAGAGCACCAGCTTCACACCTGAGGGTTATAGTGGTGAGCTTATAAGAGAAGTTCTTGTGATTGGGATGCCAGCAAACCACCACAGTAAAAATACTCAAAAACCAATACTGAACTTAAATTAAAGCAAATACAGTTGTTTGAGCCTCCAGCTCATGCAGTAAAACACATTTCTCAGGGAGAGACCATACAGTTCTTTCCCATTCTGTTCCTGGCTTTGCAGGTCACGACCCGTACCACTCCACCCACAACAACCTTAGACAGGAAGACTCACTCTCTAGTGGAAGGCAATGCATATAAATGGAGCAGCTCCATTAAAGAGGCAGTAAGGAAGAAGATCACCTTTGATATCAAAGGTATGTGGAGGGAAGGATGAGACTATTTGACTGCCACCAAGGGCGGGGAAGCTCAAGGAAGGTGTTGGGTATGATTACTGACAGCAGAAAGCTCTGGATGTATGAGTTACAGTATGGGAGAAGAGCCTGGCCTTTCTCTTTCTCATCTTCTCTCAACCCACATGTCTGTAAAATACAGTACAGCTGCAGCTTCATGTAGGCCATGAGGGATATTTATAAATTCTGCTTAGTCATGTGTCGTTTAGTAGGGTCCGTAAAGTCACGGTGTCTTATCACAACTGTAAACCTGAGGTCCTCAGATACTTCAAACTCTTGAGGTGCCAGTAAATAAAAACAAGACTGTCTCAGTGGAAACGGTGCACAGGCTTTGATGCATTCAGCTGTTTATGTGTATGTGCGTACCTGGCTATGAATAAGCGTGCCGTGTGGCTAGTCAAACAGGAAACAACCCTGCGACCTTCAGAGGTCAGAGCCACGCTGTCGGCCTATTAATCACTGCTGCGTCTTGCTCCTCAGGACAGAATGGCTGAGCTCAATGTGTTTAGTGATGCCTGTCAGGTTAGACATCTACCAGCCAGGCTCACTGCCTACATATGTGCACCATCAGAGGCAAAATCCCTAAACAGGTAATCAAGTCAGCTCAAGATGAGTTTTTTTTTTTTACTCTGTGGTGCACGAATGCATGAAAATCAGTATGATTCTTCACATCAAGTTCTAAGTTCTTCAGAGAATTAGCACCGCCACAACCTGCTGAAAGCTCTACAGCACAAACAGTGATATGAAATCAACTAGTTTATGTGAGTCATCCCCCTATCGTGTCTGAAGGCAGAAAAGATTATGCCCTTTCTGAAAGAAAAAAAATCATTCACAGTGGTAACGAAACACTGTTTCCGACAGTCTCACGCAGAAGGTGTTTGTGATGCTGCGCTCGTCTGGGCATATGAGAAGTGACAGACGTGTGAAGATTGCGTGCGGGTGGTCACGCACAGGCCTGACTGAAGTCAGCATTAATTTTGAGATTACTGTATAGTCAAAAGTGTGATGAGGGGATTTTAGATGCTGCTTCTACCCTCCAGAGGGTGGACAGAACTTCATCAGGAGTGTTTGTGGAAGAGTCAGAAAACTTCAGAAACTCTAGTTAAACTAGTTTTAGGTCCAGTGAATGCTGCTAAAAAAAAAAAGTGACATTTTCTCTCTTTGAGTGAAACTAATCCAAAGTTTTTATACCAATCAAGCTGGACTATTATAATTCTCTATCTGATCTACCAAAACATGCAAAACGGATCCAAAACTCCACAGCTTGAGTGCTTAGCAGAACCAGAAGGAGACCTGTCCTGTTTCCTGTCAGTTTTCATATTCAGTGGTCTTGTCTCCAGTGTGTATATGTCTCACATGCTTACAGGGTATGAACCAGTACAACTCTTTAGGTCCTCTGCTAGTTGTTCAAAACTGAAGAACAATAACCTTCAGGGAAGCAGCTTTTAGCTTTTATGCTCTGACCGGCTGGAACAGACTGCCAGAGGACATGAGAGCAGCTGGAAGAGGAGAAATCTTTGAATAGAAACTTAAAACTTACATCTTTACACTGGCTTTTAAATATAAGTATCCTTAATAAACATTTTAGTTTTTTGGGTTTTTTTTGTGTATCCTTTGGTCTATTTTAATTGCAGTCATTTTCAGTCATGTGAAGCACTTTGAACTGCACTGACATGCAATAGCCCAAATGAAGCCACACAGCACGTAATATAATTAGCTGTTTAGTAGCATAATGAGTCCCTTAGGACTTGGTGGATCGTAAAAATGAGACAGAACCCGATTTATGGATGTACATATATCGCATTACTGTTCATACACAACTAAATTTTGTTTGGCCAAAGAATATCCAAGTCACCAGGCTGGCAGCTTTAGATATGGTAGACTATGGAATCATGGGAAACAGAGTTTGTTTTAACCAATACATCACCAAATAGCTTCAAACATCAGCCAAGCATTCATGACATCAGCAGACTCTGAGTCAAACCTCGATCCTTTCTCTTATGCTGTTCTTGCGCGGCGTTCTTTTCATGCACGAAAGGAATGGCAATGACTTTGAGCAATCTTTTTAAGGGCTACTGTGCTCGCCAGGTTTTCCCTAAAACATCAAAACTGAGCGTGATTAAAATAAAAAAAAAGAAGCTGGTTTAGGCTCCTTGTCGCAAGCAGTTGTACTTGCTTAGCCATTATTGACTGATGATTGTAAGCTGAAAGGTATTCTTTTTAAAACTACATATACCACAATATATATTTTTGTCGGTTCAGCTAAACAACACATGTAAATAGCTCTATAGGAGCCCTTTAAAGTACAGAGAGGCTTTCTTCATAGATACTATCGGTGTGCCTGTGTGCAAAGGTGGAAAGCTGAGGAGAGTGGAGGATGAAGTAATGGGAGAGGGATGGATAGATGGATGGATAAATGAAGAGGAATGGCAAAAGGCGGGGGGGGGGGATCACTTCTGCAGCCCTTATGGGTGCGCAGGTATAGCATATGGGGGTGGTGGGCAAAGAAGTGTGGCAGGAAGAGGAGCACTGGATGGTGAGATGGGGGGATGGCTGGATGGATAGATGGAAGTGGAGAGGAGAGGAGTGAGAATGCTTCAGTGGCTCCACTTGACAGCTGAGTGAGAGGGGAAGCGGAGTGGCTACTCTATGTAATTTGTTAGCGGGTCCATGATGCATGCAGGCATGATACCACACCATGCCTGGCAAACACAGCACAGACTAGAGAGAGAGAGACTGAAAGACAGCAGAGGGGTAGGAGGGAGGAAAGGGTTTGACAGATCAGGGTACATCAAGGGAAAGATCAGGTGTGGAAAGAAGAGGGGCTAAAGATGGAGAAGTGCATCCCGCCCCGTGTTTTCAACCTCTGTCAGCTGGGTGAGACTGACCGACACCCCTGTCTTCTCTCCAAGGCAGAGGTTGTTTTGCATAACGGCATCTCCGTCTTCGCGACAAGGTTTGAAATCATTGTCTCCCCGCTATCTCAACAGCAGCTCCTTCTCCCGTGTTCCGTGGCAGGTGCATCTCGTCTTTGTACAAGCCACTCTGGATGCTTCGCAGACACAATCTGCCTGGGCTTATCTGCGACTCTGAATAAAATGACACAAATCTGGGCATCAGCCCGCTAATAATGACGCCACGTTGATGTGGGACCTATTTTGTGTGTGTGTGCGTGCGCGTCAGAGTGTGTCTGCAGCTTGTTGACGTGGGACTGATCCAGGATGCCATGGCAGCTGTCTGCTATAATTACCTGGGAGCCCGAACACACGCACACGCGCACACACACACACACACACACACACACACACACACACACACACACACACACACACACACACACACACACACACACACACACACACACACACACACACACACACACATACATCTCTGCTGATTACCTCATAAGGCGAGGTTTGTCTGATTAGCTTCCATATTTACACCAAAGACTTGTTATTAATGAACACGTGCTCTGCGTTTCGCTCCACTATACTTTGTTACTCTGAACATTTGGAAGGTAATCTTTAACAATGTTTGAGGAGCATCGCTGATTAGATGCCACGTACAAACTACAAAGCCCTGTTTTGATTGAGAAAAACAGTTTGCTGCATGTTTATAATTTTCAATTTGAGCATGAGGCTTTATGGCTGTTTGTTGTACAGGAAAATGGGGAGTGAAAAGAGGGCGCCCGGCATGCCACCACAGACACCTTGGAGGAGCACCGACATTAGCAGACATTATTTCTGAGGGACATGTCTACGAGACTGAAT
Organism: Archocentrus centrarchus; assembly: GCF_007364275.1. Lineage (NCBI taxonomy): Eukaryota > Metazoa > Chordata > Actinopteri > Cichliformes > Cichlidae > Archocentrus > Archocentrus centrarchus. Next base: position 13,077,472 of record NC_044365.1, on the reverse strand, counting down.
GGCTCCATCAACCGAACACAGTCTGCTGTCTGACACACACATACACGCACACACAACACAAGGTGCAAACCCACCCACGGTTCTTAGCCCACACCTTTTTCTGCTCCATATTAGCATAATGAAATGCACTGTTATTTATGTGTCATCAGACACTGCAGGACCTGAAAATGAAGTGCTCGTTAGCTGCACAGGTCTCTAAATAGATCATCAGGTGCCCACTATAATGGCAGGCATACTACAATGAAGCCCTTTTCCCACTCACCTCCCTTTCCATCCATTTGGGAAAAAAAAAAACAAAAAGAAAGAATGTGTGCTGATGCACATGCGTTTAATAGTAGTGCAGCGCCATTTGTTTCATAAGAGAATAACAAAAGAGATGGGAAGATGCAGTTCCAGGACACAGATTGGAAACTGACATTAAAAGATGAGACGGGAGGGTGGACGAATCCAGGGAACAAAGGAGTTTAAAAAAAAAAAAGGGCAAAGTGCAACAGAGCAAGACGGAAAGGAGCTGAGCGGCGTAAAATGTTGCCTGGAGAGAGGAAGGGAGGGACGGTGGCTAGCAAGGCAGAGGTGATGGAGCTGCTCTGTTTTCTCCAGTCATGCCTGTCTACGTTCCCTGGAAAGCCTGTTTTCCAAATCATAGTGGGGTCGGGGTGTGGAATGCAAATGGCAGGCTGCTGGTACCTGCATGTGCACTGAGAGCTTGAGGGGCCACCAGTTAATGAGCTCGCTTTAAAGTGTTAATGTGATGGGGACAGACGATGGCTGAGTGATTAGTCACAGCCCGTCTGATGGGTGCTGCTTAACAAGAACTGCACTGAAGTTGCCGGTGATTTGTTAACAATCTAAGGAGTTAATACACAGAAACAGATGCAGTGAATATATGAAGTACAATTTAGTCTTTGAGTCTACAGCTGCACTGGCCCTGCTGTAAACACGTGGACAGACTTGTTGTGAACCAACTGCTAATGTTAAATCACAAGGATGACAAAGTTGTTGTAATTTAGTGTGAGAATGACTTTAATATCTACTCAAACATGACAATCCAGCCAACTACAGCTGAAACATTCCACACAAGCCTGTCACCCTTGTGGTGGGGCTGGATGGCAGTGAAGGTAAGTGGGAGAAAGACTATCTATAAAAAAGATAGTCACTGTAAACAATGACCTGCTTTGGGGACTAAAGCAAAAGTTAGGTGGTCAGAGTCATTCCAATTCATCATCTGGTGATCTTGGCTTTGGGGAAATAAGGAATATTCATCCTCTGTGCCTACTGGAGCTCTGTACAAAATTTTTTTGAACCAATCTTGACGAAAGGGTCGTAACAACTGCCCGAACTACCCAACAAGCTGCTAGCATGGATAAAAACAACTAAGGTACAGTATATTCCAGCCAGAATGAGATGGAATGAGCAGTTCATCTCCTAGTCTTCACTCCGACTATGCTCGGCTGATCACACAGTGGACCTGGGGTTGGGGGGGGGGCTGTACGTGCAGAAAAAGAGTGTAAACACTGGGCTTTGTCTCTGTGGGTACGCCTACACAAGGAGAGGAGGATTTCTTTCCCTCTAATCCTCCCGTTTACAAGAGCAGCTACTTTCCAGGGCCATTGTGGACGGTCGTCTCCCTCCATTTACTCCCTGCATGGCACTCATTTCAGCTAGTTTAACGCTGCCTGGGTTCCAGGGGGAAGGATTAGGACGTGACGCGAGCCGGCTAGTGTGGAAACAACATTGACTCCGGACCCCTCTGTCACTCCTCTCTCCTCCCTGAAGGGCACCCTTGTGGACTTTGTGAAATTTTTCCACATGGGTTTATGCTTATTATCGGTGCAAGCGTGCAATCTTAAACCAATCAGGAGGGTTTCAGCTGCAGCAGGAGGGGAGCAATGCCACACTTTACTACATTCAGAGGACTCGTCGTACTCTGTTTACTCCTATTAGCTTGCTTCTTTCCCCCTTCTAGAGACTTGAATGCAAATTTGGGGAATTAATTTTCCCTTGTTTGTCTGGCAAAACCCAGATTTTTTGATGAAGGAATCCAGACTGTAATTAGTTGCATTTATTACTTTGATGCAAAGACATTTAGTTCAGTCACCCTTTTCAATATGAGATGAGATCAACAGTACAAAACTAAAATCATCAAATGTATAGATAGTTTCCTTCAAAGTCTTCATTCTTGCAAGTCACACAGTTCCTCCCACATCGGTTTACATCCTTCCACATTAGTTTACATTCCAGGGTTTCCTTAATGAATAAAAATCCAAACAAGCTAAATATCTTTTTGTTTCTACCCTTCGCTGAACTGCTAACACCAGTTGGCTTGTAGCCAACTGTATATGATGATGGAAGCAAACCATAATGGGCTGACTCCATGTCCAGAGATGGATAGATGAACTTGATCTTCCCCCCCAAGTCTCCAAGCGCTTCAACCATATGGTGGCAAAGAGTCATGTTGAGACAATGGTGATGCAACGAGAGTTTAACGGGGAAATCCCCTCCCCCAGCGCTCGCTGATGTGCAGTAAAATGAGTCAGTGGATTACCCGACTTCACAGAGCTCACAGTGGAGGGTGAGGCTAATGGCACGTCACTTACTGAAATGGAGCAGCATAGGTTAACCTCACACGTGGGTCGACATCTTTTCATTTACTTTGCACAGCTAACCTAAAAGGCGATTACCACGGGGAGCAAAGCCATTAAAAAGCTGACCTTTTCCCTTTGTGAGGATAGCTGTGCATATGTGTGTGTGTGTGTGTATATATGTGTAGTGTGAGTGTGTGCTGGCTAAATGCCATAAAAACGTGCATTACCTTAGTTAGCGTGATTGAGCATTTGCAGTTTGATGAGGTAAAGGGCAATCTGTCATTTTAAGGAACGAATACAAGTGTGTGCACACATGCTTGCACAGTATCAATCATTTCACTGTTTATTATGTGACCCTGCAGAGGAAGTAAATCTGTGTGAGTGCATGCAACCTTTTCTTTGTCCCTCTTGCCGGTTCGGCAAAGTCTACTTTCTCCTATAACTCCGACTTCATGAGTCATTAAAGCATTCTGGAAAACCAGTAAGACACAAACCAACAGGTTGCACTTCATGTACAGCTGGAATTAATTTCGATAAATCCCTCCACAGCAGCTTGATTACTTATTTTTCGTAAAATGCCTTTAACAATTTTTGGCCAGCATTGTCCACTTCTATTCAAAATGAGCTGGTCAGAGGTGCAGCCAGTGTCCTTTTGTGAATAAATCACTCAGAAATGTCCTAATTAAGTCTGTCACGCACAAGAGGAGAAAAACCCACTGAGGAAAAAAAAAAAAAAAAATCCAATTCCTTCTCTAAAAAGCGGAACAATGGCAGAGATGCCCGGGCCCTGACTGACAAAGGGAGAATTCACAACAGCTGAGGCGCAAAGGCATTCTTTTTGACTTCCTATTATGTTTGTACCTTGGAGATGTTGGGATCTGATTTTCCAGCACGCTGTTCTGTTCCAATCTCCCTCCATTCACTCGCACATCAGTCCATTATCGTTAAATACGCGTTTGATTTCCTCACAATACACTCGCGCCTCACAATGAACACAGATGCGGAGAGTGAAAGGAGAGAGAGAGAAAACACATTAAATAAATGGCCTATGAGTGAATGACAACAATAAACATATTTGCTTGGAGCAATGAGCAATGTTTATAGTGATAAATGATGTGTAGAGGTGAATCAGCCTAGATGCACTGCAGGATTCCCCGATGGCTGGGCAGGGAGGGGGGGTGGGGTGGGAGCAGAGCAAGAGGGTAAAAAAAGGTGATGGAAAAGACTAAATCTTGAAGGGCACTGTCCGTTTCAAAAGATGTAAGTGGTTTTAAGCAAATATCAAAAATATATATGATTCAGTCACTGTCTACAACTGTACCTCTTTGTGGATAACTTCACTAGAGCATGATGAGGTAATATAAATAAGTATTTTATTACTGCCTCCTGTTTTTATGTTTTTTAAGAGTTTTTGAGGAGTACAAACATATATTTAGCATGAATGCTACAGATGAAAACAAGCACAGCACCATTAATGTCAACCAAGACTAAACAGCTGTACGCACAATTAGAGACCAGCAGTAATTAAATAAAATGTAAAATGTAATGTAGCGATGGCAGGCAAAACACACCATTACAGCTCATTGACAGTCCTTGCAACACTGGGGACACTTTCTATTGCACAGGTTGCCTTGTGGAATGCAATCTGTCTCCAAACAACTGCAGTTCGACTCAGACTGACTGCAATCACTCTCAGACAGTTTGGTGAAGGTTTGCAAGTAATTGCCAACTAATTTATAAATACAGACAGACTGCCAACATGCTGCAATCATTCAAGATCAGTCTGCAACTCCTCTGTGATGGATCTCGCTGTAGGGGACTCGACTCAAGTTATACCTGGACTCTCAATCTCAGTAGTTATTGTGAGTTTCTGTTTAATGTTAATTTCTGTCTATGTGGACGACAGGTATGCAACAGGCAGCAGCATATCTGCTGTTTTCACCAGTTTATCACAAACTGATTGCACGTAATTGTCAACTTGACCCCACTCAATAGAAACCTGACCGTAGACTGAAGATAGCAACTGACTGCGACTGGTCGCAGCTGCTGTCGCTGTTTCTGAAGCAACTATTTAAAAGGCAACAAGATTGCAAGTTCATTGCACACAGTTGCAACAATTTTGGTCATACTGTGGTCTCCAACCCTTATTTTTCCTTGTGCAGTGTTTTTTTCAAGCTGTGGGGGGAGTCATGAAAAGTGGGGCGCGAACGACCTGGGTGAAAAAATATGCGTCAAACATCGGATTGATTCTCATGGTGGAAAAAGGAAATTACGTTAGCATACACTAGCAGGTAGCGACTAGCAAAAGTCTCTGCTGTGTTTTGTGTACAAAGAGCCGTTGCACCACTTCGCCACAAAGGGGAATGCTAACATGCACATGTTTAGCAATATTTAATAGGTTTAGCACCTCAGTTTAGCATCTCAGCAGTCTCGTGTTCATCCTAAACGCAAAGTACAGCTGAGAATACCTGAGAGTGTTAGCTCATAAAAATCTCTTTAATGCTAGATAAAAAAATGAGGAAAAAAATCAATCTGAAATTATATTTCAGGGACCTTGAATAAATATTGCATAGCTTTCTATGCAGAAGTTGCCAGTACACTTCACTCACACCTAAAAACTTAAGGAAAAAAGCGAGGAGCTCTGGGAACCATGAATGTCAGTATATGACTATACTCCACGGATAACCAGTAAGGAATCCCTGACAGGACTGAGGTGAATCATCTGGCCACCACAAATGTCTGTACAATTTATTATCACACTTGCATCCAACCCCCCCACCCCCCAAAATCTGAAACTGAACAATGCCATCACCTACCCTCAACTCCCATTAGGTAAAGATAGACCTAATAAATTAACCAACAGTTTAAGTATTACGCTATATTTAAATCCACACTTCAACCAGTAATGGCACTCGTGCTTTATAATCAAAGATGCAACCGGCATTTTTATTTTCGGGTAAAGTGGAAGCATGAACTTGAAGCTTTATCTATAGAGCAGAAGAGGCAGAAGCAGGTTTTAGAAATCTCTTCCCATCTTCTCCTCTCTTTAGTGATATGTCAACACTTCCACTTCAACCTGGCATAAAAAAAATACTCTCTTTTGTATGTTTCTTCCATTTCCACTCAGGATTTTGTATGTGTGAAAATGATGGTGCAGGTGGATGAAAGCCAAAGATATACATTCAGCAGCGGCGGCTTTCTTTTCTGTTCGTTTGCAAATGTTTGGGCGAACACAGAAAACAGGGCATCGCATTGAACACAAACACAATAATGGAGAAGGATCTCGCAAAATGTTTTAGGGATCATAACACATCAGACTTGATTGCCACATTTTGATGTCAGTCCCTTGAAATCAAAGAGCAAGGGCTTCCTCCTACTCCACTGTTTAGCGCTGACAAACAATGACAGTGGGAACAATATATTATAGAAGAGGATGTCAAGTTTCCCAGTGACAGCCGCCTCTATAGACTTGAATTCAGTGCAGCTCGAAGACAGCTTATGTTTTGAGTTTTTTGTCAGATGGAAAAACTCTTGACATCCTTTTACACTTTACCTCTTACTTTTGAAAAACAGACACTTGAACGAGTCCTCTGAGGCTGCTGAACTGAACCCTGGGAAATGTAGGAAAATGCTAAATACGGAATGAGTTAACAGGGCACGTTGAGGGAAGGTTATTACAAACAAGAAAACATGTTCCTACTCGCGCTGTTTCACTTCTGATTCCCTCCTGGTCGCAAACACCTCGTGTTACTCTAACCTCCAGTGAACCACCGGTCCATTAAACCCATCCGGAGACGCTCACTGTGGGAGAACAGATCACGACACGTGCTGCGGCGCTGGGTCACTTACCCAGATTAGAAAGTAATGCCTGTCTGTTGCTGCAAGATACTCAAGACCTCTGGGACCCGTGCATGTGTTTATGTGTGGAAAAGAAAACAGACACGAAGGTAGAAATGCACAGGAAAAAAAAAAAAAAAAAAGTTAAATATAATACCCAAAGACCACACACTTGAAACACACTCACACGCACCATGCTGACATGGCTCTGGATCAAGAGGGGAGGCTCATCATCACCCCGCACTGTGAGATAACTGCGCAGAAAAGCCAGGGCACTATGGGTAATGCTGCTGATTAATAGCATTCAGCAGACATTAAGGCGCTATGATTATCTCTCCCGCACTGCGCCTCTCTCTCCCGCTATGCTAATTATTGTGGTGTCGCTCTGAGGGGTATTTCTTTTTCTTTTTTTTCCCCGCCAGCATCTTTCTTCGGCACGAGTTGCTCTCTCTGTCTCTCTCTCTCTCCCTGCATCTGATATCATTTGTTATCAAATCATCAAAACTCACTTTTATCGGCTAAATCACTGATGATTAAGCGGAGCAATGGCTGATGACAGACAAAACACTACTAGATGAAGATATTATTAGCCGGAATCACAAATCTCTGTTTAGATATTTCCTCCAAACAAACTTCTCTCTCTCTGTGATTTTGTTACTTGATCTCTTCCATTACATAAATATTAATTGGACTTGCTTAAACTAATGTGTTAAATGGCAAACTGAGAGCCTGTCAAACAGGTGTCGGATCTGCTGGGAGGTGCAGCAGCTTGAGAGGGTTTAAATCACAACATATTGATTCTTCTTTAACAAAGCCGTAACAGCACAAAATATTTTAGTCTAATAGCAATTAGACAAGCTGCTCGTATTGTTGCGTTGCTGAGCAGAAGTGCGTCTGGCAGCACTGTGTTGCCGCAACAAATGCCAACAAATTTATGACAAGTGCGTCATACCTGCAGCAACTGTAAGAGACAGCACTGTGAAGGCTGCAGCGAACAGATGTGCTACAGAGAAATAATTGCAACACCTGTATTTATGCACAAGAAATGCATTGCCACCCTGGCTTCCATTCATTTTTACCTGTCAACCTAAAGCAGACAGAAAATGTTTATGTAATATTTATACTGACACTTCTAATCTCAGCAATTTGAAATAAACACTTTACTCTCTGCTTTAAAGAGGGGTTTTGGATGCCCCCCGTGTAAACGAATACAGAAATAGGTGGAGCTTATTACACAGGTGTTACACGACATCGCCAGCTGATATTCTGTCTAATGTTACCGATCTAAGAGGGAGAGGCTACACCAACTTATAACTGGAGACCGACATATCTACTTAAATCTAATGTCACTGACATACCACATCCTGGTTTTTGATGTGGTGTAAAGTAAAATCAGTTCGGCATGTTCTTCTGCACAGCCGTGCCTCAGAGGTGCCACAAAAGTGACCTCTGGCTTTTTAAATGACCCCTGATACGGTGCGCAGCAGGATAACTGTGGACAACAGCTTTAAATTCCACCCATGGAGCTGATTGGCTAATCGTTAACAGTTATCAGATCCAATACTTTTGTCAATATAGCATACCTAACATTAGAAAGCTAAGACACAAAGAAAAGACCAGTTTTCCTCATGTACAAGCAACAGGAGACCCGTACATACTGCTTAGCAAATGCTAAAAAAATGCCACAACAATGAATTTTAACTATGTCGGATAATATTATACCATCATCACACCTTATAAATACTGTAGATTATAATAAAACAAGTCTTCAGAACAGGTAGGATGATCATTTACACAAAAGGTGTGGATCAGTGCTCGAATAAACAGACAGCTGAAAAGTTACTGACTTGGAGAAGAGAAAACCTTGGATGGACACAGTAGGCTTGTACGTGCACCCCCGTGTGTGTTTGTGTGTGTGTGTGTGTGAAAATTGGATGCCAGACACTGCAGATCCCCATACTGTGATAACACACACTCGTTCCACACATCACAGACACATGCTCACAAGTCGTGATAGTTCAAAATGAGAAAAACACTGAACTCGAACTCGGATCAAAACAAACCCGCCAAATCAGAAAACGATTTGGATTTAAAGCTGAAACGAAAGCTCAGTGCTCAAATCTGAAGACCGGCAAGGACCTGTGAAAAACTTGACGGTCTTATTGACTTTCTCCTGAGTCTGCTTGTGACAACTGCTGTCAGTGTGAGACAAGGCAACATTTTATATTTCACCAGAGGCACGCCTGATCTGTGGCGCTAACTCAGAATGCCAAATGTCTTGAAATGAGCTCAGGCGACAAGCGAGCACACCCCCTGGTTGTTTCAATCACCGTTCCAGGCGCAGTCTCTTCTCTCTCAGGGCCTCTTCTTCATTGGTGTTTGAAAATAAAGATGATTTACGGGTAAGGCTACTGGCACTGCTTTCTGAGAGGAAAGAGGTAAATGCACTATGGTGGCGGCTGGAGTCCTGGCAGGGATTTTTTTCCTGGCCCGGCACGGTGGTTCTGATCCAGCCTTGAGGGAGCTGCTGCTGAAGGCGGGATGCCACAGGAGAGCTGACACTTAACATGGACAGCGGCAGGAGAGGGCAGACAGGGAAGGTCACCAGGTCCCCCTGGAAGTGTGTGTGTGTGTGTGTGTGTGTGTGTGTGTGAACTAGGTGCCACTGGCATGAAGCCCTAGGAGAAACGCCATGGTTTCTGTGTTTTTTGTGTTAATGTGAAGCATATACTGTATGTACTTGTTCTGGAGAGAGTGTGTGAGAGAGTGTGTTGTGTTTACAAAGAGGTAATAGAAGCTGACAATAGCGAGGTGCATCCCCTAACTCTGAGTGGACTGACAAGGACATGTGACAGCATCCAGGCCAGCTCAACTGTCAACGCCATTCACCAACGGGCCACGATGATGGCAGCAGACGGCAGCCAAACACCAGCTCTCATAGAACAACTGAATACACACTCTGTTATTTACTGTTGTTTACATATACAAACTGTCCATTTGCTACTGCCTGTCGATCGACGCTGTAATGCAAAAGTGCCTCAAACACAGTCAGATTAAATGCTTATCAGTACGCTGTAGCTCAGGGAGCAACATCCTGAGAAACACCCCAGTGTTTAACAGGCCCAGGCTGCAGAGAAAGTACAACAAACACACAGAACAAAAGGACTGGCAACAGATGACAAAGAAATAATCAAAATCATCAGGTTCAACTGGTGCAGGGGTTAGCACTGCCACCTCACAGCATGCGGTTAGTCGGTTCAGACCTGCTGGTTGGGGCCTTTCTTTATGGAGTTTGCGTGTTCTCTGTGTGCCTCTGTAAGGTTTCTATTCTAAACTGGCTACCCCGCTTCTCGCTCTATGGCAGCTGGGATAGGCCCCAGCATGACCCTGAAGATGGCTGGACAATCAATATTTTCTCTGTTGAAACCAGAAGTCATGACGGTGGGCTGTATCTAATTAAGAAACCAAGGATACTGCTTTTACAGTAGCAACTTGTCAACCACTAAGGAGCCCTGCCCTAAATCAAAACCTGATTTGTCATCTATTTTACTGCAAATCAGAGTATAACTTACAAAACCTCATGCTGTACTTAATAATAATTAAAACTACTGCTTTGATCATAAACTAAACAGGAAAGAATTTACTAAAGTGTTAAATAAATGAGCACTAGGCTAAGGAGTCGCCCCCTGCTGGCCATCAGAATGAATGTAAATTAAAAATCCTCTCCGATTGGCTGCACTTTCCAGACCTGAAAGCTATGCATGTCCATCTTTTATTTACAGCGTATGATTTATTTCTACTTTTAAAAATTATAATGTGGCTTTAATTTTTCTTAAACCCACAAAATCTCTTCAAAGAGTCAATGAGCTGAAAATCACCATTAAACCACTCGGTTCCCCCACAGAGAGGCATTTAAATTGGAGGGCAAACAATGAGAGCAGCCAAAGCTCTGAGAGAAGCTATTGCATACACGAGCCCTTTTCTTTTTGCATTTTTTTTTTACCTTTGCTGCCGCCCTCATTCTCTTTCCCTCTTCCTCATGGGGGGTGGGAGTGCCAGGAGCGTGTGTGTGTGTGTGTGTGGGGGGGGGGGGGGGGGGGGACCAGCCGCTGGGTCCAGTTCAGTATTGTGGGGTCAATACACATCCTGACAGTCAGTAATTGTACCAGAGGGAGGTGTGGGAGGGCGCCATAATGCAGGTTGACATCTCGCAAGACTTTTAGGCAGTCAAACGCTGGGAGGGAGGAGGGGAGGAAGAGAGCACGATACTTCAAAACATCACTTGCAAATATGAGAACCCGTGACTTGAGAGCTGACCCTTATGTTTCTGCTTCATTCATCAACTCAGGGCTGATCTGCGAGATAAATACTGCGGGAAACTGTGGGCGTCTTAGCTAAAAAGTAACGCACTTCTCAGAATCTGAAATGTTAATGTATTTAACAGTCTCCTGTGTATGCATGCAGCAGAAATCTGTTTATTTCATATTCCCCCTATCCCTCTTCCTCTCGAGAAAAAAAAAAAACCCCAAAAAACCCACAATTTAGCTGCCACTTTGTTATGATTGCATTTTCCAATCTGATGGGATTCTTAACGAACGGAAAGCCAGCTTGTTTTTCTCACAGCGTTTCCAGGCACTCAGCAGGGGAAGCCAGTTGAGAGATGATATCTGATGGCATGACAAACACACAGATGTGGCCACAGACACACATGCTCACACGTGCAGTCTGCATGTAGAAATGCAGGCACGTACATGCAACCACACCACCAAGAGTGGTAATCAAGGCTAGAATAACAGAGGCTTTTTCTGGAGTCTTTCAGCGATGCAGGGTTAATTTTGCCACTGCCACTTGAAAGTCAGCAGGTTGCTGTGCTAATTAATGGAGCATGACTGCTGTCCTCAGGCAAATCCTCACACACGAACACACACCCACATAAGCACGCGCACTGGCGCCCACGCGCTCACAGCCACTTTACACTCGTATAAGAATGCAGAAAAAACAGGCACCGACAAATACGTTAACTGTTAGAGTGTGTTTGTGTGTGTGTGTGTGTGTGTGTGTGTGTGTGTGTGTGTGTGTGTGTGTGTGTGTGTGTGTGTGTGTGTGTGTGTGTTTGGTCGGGTAATCAAGTGACATGCAGCTGCACACTCAATCAGACCAGCCTCAACTGAAACACACATGCATATACACACACCCCAAGGAGCGCACAAACACTGCAGCATTTCCTATTAGTGCAGATGTACATCCAGAACTTTTCATCTCTTCTTAACTCAAATATTATCCGTTTGATTACCGCCATCTATTTATGCTAGCTTGCTAGCCAGTTTTAAGGTTTGTTTTTAATGACACTACAGTCTGTAAAGCTACAGTCACAGATTATATATAAATTACATATGTTTCCTGATCCACATACTACTTTAAGAGCCTAAAAAGTGGATCCAATGCAAAAATATCTCAGCCCCACATATTTTTTAACAGGCAGCAGAGGAAAGCTGCAAAAAGAAGTCAGGCTATAGAGAAGTCCGTGGGACCAGCTCCCATGAGCACTATCACAGGATGATGTTCATTCTGTAATTTGCACTCCCATATTACAGTCCAAGAGGAGCATAAACCAGGGTATGCTTATTGGCATTCAACATGTGACTGCTGGACAGTGAGTCTGAAGAGTCCTTCAGTTTCCGGGTCAGATCTGCTCTGCGCTCGCGGCGTTCAGTTTGAAAAAGCTAATATGGTGACTGGTTACAATTTATTCACACTGCAAAGTACAGTGAGACTATTGTAACTGGTTACTAACTGACTGTTGTGACAAGTAAATGTGCTAAAGGTCAGCACCACTTGTATTACAGTGTCTAATACCAGAGGTTTTACTAATGAATCACAATTTAGCTAAAGTATCTTATTAGCTTACTGCGCCCTTCAACTGTTTTCACCCATAAAACAGCTCGAAAAATTATAAAATAGTTAAAACAGTGGGTGGACGGTGCTACATGAATCGAATGCAGCATCACTTTGTATCAATTCACCTCGACTCACCCCAGCCAGACACTGGGTCTAAGAGCCTTTCTGGCACAAACCCTGCAACAGAGACTGCTAACCAACACTAACCAGGTGAACTCAGTTCTTCTGGCCAAACCTCCACGATGCCAATGAAAAGAGGATGTGCAGAGGTCCTGTGCAAGCTCATCACCTGCCTCCACAGTCCTTGAACCAGGCCCCCTTTGCTCATCTGTTAGACTTCTGTAATAGTAAGGCCACTGCTTTAATTCCATATCCTTTACTGTGTAATAACCCTGATAGTGTGAGTGTTTATGTGTGGAGAAGGAGGGAAGGGTAGTGTGTGTGTGTGTGGGGGGGGGGGGGGGGGGGTGCTCAATGTCAGAGGCTGCTATCCTTGTGCAGTGATGAGCGGGCAAGCTGCTGACATAACTGTGATTATACAGGGCCAGCTTGACCTGGAACCACAGCCGCAGACAGAGTCCCCCCCCCCCCCCCCCCACACACACACACACACACACACACACACGGCTGCTTCACCGTGAGGGGGAATAAAACGGGACAAATAGCAGGTTGGGAATTATACCAAGGCCAGATGGGACAAGGCAGCACATACACCTGTTCAAAATCACACAGGTTGTCGGCAGACAAAAGCCTGCGGTGCCTGACATGAATCCCACCCTTGTTTTCCATCACGAGGACCTCACACACTGTCATTACGAATCACGGGAAACGAGCATTAAACGCAAAAATTGTTGTCGCTCGTGTCAGCCAGATATTACAGGTTTAATGTGTGATGTTTACGACGGGAACTGTAGGAAAAGCAGTTCACTGCTACACGCCACTTCTGGAGTTCCAGTTTTGAGGCACGCTGTAGCATGTGCAAAAGTGTGGCGACAATCAGGGCCGCTTCATTGTGCATCTTCTGAAATGAAGATAAATTTGTCTTTTAAAACAGTTTCAAGAAACCTCTTGGGTGTGTGGCGGAGTTAAGGGGGCTTTCCCTCCAGCGAAGTGACTCTCTGACGGCAACCCGGTTTCCAAATGACTATAATTTTACTTTTAAGCTGAATCTTTACCCAGAATCATAATTCATTATCGGCGACGCTGTGAGAGAATGAATCGGGGAGTCCAAAAAATTACTTATAAAAGCCATCAGTGGTCTGACAAGGGTAGTAAATCTTGGCTTGCACTCAGGTGTGACTGCATTGTGTGAATCAGGTGTTAAATTTGGAATTAGCTGCTTGCTGGCTAACAACACATACATCACACTAATGCAGTTCTGTCATTGCTGTGCTCGCCCTTAATCAGGGCGCATCTGTGTTCTGATGAGGCACCTCGGCTCTCCATGATGATAACACACACACACACACTGGAAGTCCCCAGAAAGCTAATGTTTGTCCTGTGTTTAAAGCATGCCAGGTAGCAGATCTGTTCAACACTCATTTTCTCTGTTGTCATGCAGGTTTTTGATGATCCTCATGATCTCAGTTGGATCTGTGGATATTTAGTAACATCTGCTGCTAAGAGGCCAGAAAAAGTATGATTTTTTTTTTTTTTTAGGACGAACAAAAGATAGAGCAGATCCTGTAAAGCTGTGAAAGCTTTACCTCCTTCTTCACGCGCTTAAACTCTCCTGCAGTGAAACTGATCTTTGTAGTTTGTGTTGAGCAAGACAATGTGCTACACTGGGCAAAGTATTAACAGGTGGGCTGATCTGAACGAAACTTCGCATGAATTTCATGACACATACAGCGATTATAAACATCTACATGGTTTTAAAAAATATTTATTATGAATCCCAATTCTATTGATTTTCCTATATTTTCTGTTCATTTCATCAGAGAATCTGTATGGAAGCTTATAGGTTTTGATTGATTTCTATTGACCACTAAATGTGGGCAGACTGTGGTTACATGCAGGTAAATATATGAACACATCTGCTGATATGCCATATAAAAAAAAAAAATCCATTAGCTATCATCTGATAATTAATTAGCTTTTATTAACTTTTTTTTTTAAAAATTACCTGCATCTGTTAATAGCAGTGTGCATCTGCACACTATATATTAGCTGTTTCCCCAGAGGCTGAGTCAGCAGACTAGCCTTTGAGTTACTACAGTAACTCAATAATTCAACAAGCCAAAGGAAATCGGCGTTCCTTCTAGCAACAAGAAAATAAAAAGTCTTCTTCTACAGGTCTAACTGTCGCCTTTAACAGCTGAAAAAAAAGCACTTGTATGATGCGTAGCGTCATGCTAACACTTTTTAAAAAAGCCCTTACCACATCCCAGCTCCCATCAATGGTCCTGACTGGATTTCCTTTATTGCTACAAGACTGCTTATTACAGATGTATTTCTATAGGTATTACTTACATGTGTTAGCCTGTCAATACAATACTGCTGGCAGAAATGTAAATTCAATACAACTTAATTCCTGACAGATGACCCCTGTCGTGAATGTTAGCGATAAAAAACAAAAAATGCATTTAAATGAAATAAAGAAAAATTCGTTTTTTCAAGTGAAGACAGTTGACATTTTATTACCTTATTTCACGTGGCATTTAGTAGCAGACCATTTCTACAGTCTGCTAAAACATGCCAATCAAAACTCTTCCAGCAATACATGGGTTATTTAAAATGTAATTTTACATGAGAGCAGAAAAAACGAGCACACTGAACCATGAATATTCCCTTCAATAAACACCTCCTAGTTTAGGGCATCCCTGAGCAAGTCCTTTTCTTTGTATCAGAGGTGTTGCTGTTTGATGAGGTGTTGAAACAGTTTTTATCACAAGCCCCTCTCCCAAATGACATTTTCTATCGATGTTTGGTGCTCGATTTTTCTCTTAAGAACAGCTTTGTGATTCATGTCTGGAAAAAAAAAAAAACATCAATGAACACAACTTTTTATTTTGCCGCTGCAGGCACTGCAGGCAGTGCGACACAGAGTTTATTCTGACTAAAGCATGTTGCTTCTTCTGCTCAAGAGACATCAGGTTTGTGCGCCACGACTGTGGTTTATCAGAAGCGTATCTGGTGCAGCAATGCCTAGACCCATGTTCTTCTCAAAGGTAATGAAAAGGTCAAAAACACGCCTATTACATGCTAATGGAAACACGGAGCCTTCTGCAGTCCAAAGTGCCTCCTGCTCTATACATACAAACATGCTGCAGCATGGCAGCAACTCAGATTGTGATGCAGCCACCCCCCGTCTTTCCTCCTGGTGGCAGACTGTCAGCTATGACCTGGATATCTTTCATTTTCACTGACAGAAGGTGGTAACATTGTGCAATGCCACTGACAACTTTGCAAGCAGAAACAGTGTCAAATCTGAAATAGGTTTTTCCATGCTCAGCAAAGTCCGTCCCAACTGAACGGTGGATGGTCAGACACTATCTGAACGTCCCCCCAGCACCTTCCACATCAGACATGAGTCAACAAATAAGTATTTGTCAGTCAAATGAATTTGCCCAACTTGAAGAATCAGAGTCAAATCTGGGATCTTCAACTGATGATTGAAGCACTGACTTTCAGGGACTGGCCCTAGTGCCGACCATTATCTGTGACTTACCAACGATCCAACATTCACAACCGCATCACGCCAACACTGGTCTCCTCAGCAGAGGTTCTCTTTTTCTATTTGTCGCTATTTGACAGTTATGACATCATGGAACGGAGCAAACCTAAAGTCTGGCTGCGATGTAATCGGCCTTAAAATGCGGCCTTATAAGGATACAGCCCCTGAATTGGGCCACACAAGGAGTTTCAGTCCACTACAATGAAGTTCTTTGTGAATTATTACCATCTTCACAAAAAGCTGCATAAACATGAGGAGTAGCCTGCATACCAGTTGTTCCACATATTTTTGACAGTGCCATCTGGTGCCACTGCACTGCTACAAGATGAAGAAGTGGGTCATCAATGTGCTGCCCATATCAGGGCATCATGCAGGATCCTTTAGCAACAGTAATATCACCTTCTCTTCATCTTACCCAAAAAAAATCTTCACCACGTGTCGCATTTCCATGCTGCACACTTATTTGGTGCAGCACTGCCAGCAAATACTGTCACACCTGACCATGGGACGGCTCCATCTGAGACCAGTTTGTCCCGGTTCATCCCGGGGATTATCAGCTATCAGCGGCTGACTTTTCCGACGGGACTGGCTCTCAGCTCATCTGCTCCTGAGCACCGCTCCACTGCCCGTCGTAATTGAGCCCGATACCATTCCCCCATGGCTGCCATCTTACAGTGCCCATCCCTCTCCCCCTCCTAACAGCTATCCCTCTTTGCATCCCCGTGTCTTCCTCTACTAATCCCCAAAACCTGTCTCCAGTCCAGCCTAAAGGACAGCAGCAGTCGTTTGCGCTTTGCTTTTTTTTTTTTTCTTTTTTTTTTACTCACAATGAGTTTAAAATAACACCAAATGATTTGGAGGCTCACTATCAATATCACATAAGTGTGTGATGGCCAACATCCTCACAGTGAACTATTATTTAAATCACCACAGGACACTAAAACACTTCACTCAAATACCTAAATGGAGTGGCAGGTGTTAACAGTGTCTACTCAGCTGAAGTTAAATAACTGCAGGGAATTACAACTGATCCCAATGTGAGAAGATCAAAGCAGTAGGTGTGGGCGGGGATGACACTGTGGTCCAATTTGCTCAATGTGGTTAACAATGTTATTTAATTAGTGAGGCTTTTCTGTTACCGTACAGCAAAACTCAAAATCAAAGTCATGTTCCTCTGTCAGCAGGCAAAAGGGAAGCGATTTAAACTTTCAAAGGCTCACACTGCCATCGGATCGGCAGCAACGTCACACAGAAAACTGGCACATCGAGGTGCCAGTGAAGGTAAGAACAGTTCAAGAGCTGCAAATGTATCCCTATCCACTAATAATACATCCTCCACATTAATGCACATGGGCAAGATTAGACTGAAAAACGCTTTGGTGCCCGCTACCTCAGTGCTGTCAGCAAACAGAGGACAAGATCGGAGGTAAAATAGGTTTTCACTGAGAACAACAGATAAGGACAGTTAAAGTATGAGCATTCACTTTCCTTCTATTCAACGGGGCTGATAAAAAACACGAGCCCCTACCTGTAGCCTTTTACTTTTATGCCCTAACAGCATATTATGTCCATGCGTCAGTGCGACCTTCACATTTGGAACCGTGTGCCGTCAGGGGTAAAAAGGCAACTAGGTCATCTGTACAGAACAGGCCTCTATTCAAATGTTAAAATCAGCTCGCAAAAGGAATGAGCCATTTCTGCATGCACCGCCGAAACGACGGCAGCAATAATACCCGGCGCTTCAAATGAGCCATCTAAATAAGATATTCTGACCCAGAATCTGCGGCCGAGACGAACCGTCAAAAAAAAAAAAAACAAAAAAAAAATCTCACAGACACAACTACAATCATGGCAGACTTTCTCCTTTTAAATCAAACGTATCACACATTCTCATGTAAATTTGATAAGTTGAAGCAGTACACACCCAGAGAGAGCGGCTCACAACACACAGACGCACGCACTGTTGCCACTGACGCTTTTTATTGACCCAATTCTTCAACATGTAATTCAATGTCATCTTCCTGGCAGGGGAATACGGCTTAGCCTGCTCGTAACAATACCCCGACTAAGTAATGATGTTCGCCCCGCAAACTAACAAAGCCATAAGGCTCAACCAACTTCTTAGTCGAGACAACATCATTATGTACAAATCAGCCATGAAATGTGATCTAAGAGCACTTGAGACACGAGGGAACGGGAGTTCAGGGTCAGTGGTTAAGATCTTGTGAGAAGAAGAAGAAATTATAATGGTAGAGGTAGTTAGTATTTTCACAGTATTTCAAAGGGCCAATTTGTTTTTATTTCATTGCCATTTTTCAGTACTCCTTGCTCAGCTGTTTAGTGAATGTGGATTATACAATGATCTTTTTTTTTTTTTTCTTGGATTTTCTGTGAGTAAAACACTGACTTTCAGTGTATGGACAGTTTGTACTGCACCTGCAGGCCTTACTCTTTTCTTTACCTAATAAGCTATACTGACTATCATTCATTCATGCACTTCTTTTTAGAATTTCTGAGCTATCGTGAACTCACCTATCGAATTCAAAATTATTGGCAAAGTTTATCACTGCTCATGACTGTGCTGGGCATTTCTGAATTCAGCTGGGTCAGCCTAAGGACTTTACATTATGAAGGTTAACAGGTGATGACAGAAAGGCAGAACGTCACTGCGACCAGCCAAAACCAAACTGGATCACTGCAGTTCCGTTAATGGCCACATGAGGCTGTCTCCAAAATGGGAGACAATCACAGCCGAGTCCTTAGCTACAAGAATAACATTTTTACAGCCTGGTATAAAAAAAAAATATTGTTCTTATTCACCCTCCATGAAGTTAGTGGTGCAAAAGGTGTGCAAACAGAGGACGCTGCACTCTGCGGCTGTCCAATAGCTGGACCTCTAGACAGGTGTTTGTACCCTTTGAAGTATTTTTGTTAAAACTATCCAACAGATAATACTGTCTGCTGTGTGGTAAAGACATCAGGAAATTCATGTGCTAGTTTTGGTGATTGAAATTCTAGTATCTTCTATTAATTAGGACTAATTAGCAGGTATCTGTGTCTGTGTGTTGCAGCTGTACAGTCTATGGTTGCAGCACTCAGGCCTGTCATTTATATATGGTCAGAGAAAAAAAAAATTACATGGCAACAGCCAGAATGCTAACATTGAATTTTCAAAATTCTGACTTCAGAAATGAAGGCAGGATCCATGCTGGTTGTGGCCATTTAAAAAAAAAAAAATGCAGTCTATAATTCTGGTATTTGTGCTAAGCTAATCTCATCTCATGCTGTCAGTAACTACGTATTTGTTGGCCACGAGAGAGTAAATTTTCTCACCTAACTCTCAGAAATAAAGCATAGAAGCCTGTTTCCAGAAACTTTCAACTATCCGCTCCAGCAAAATTGAATTCATTAAATCCATAAGTTAATGTTAAGCCACAAAAACAAACCATTAGAGATTGGTGCATCTGTGCATCCTTTAGTAAAGGCTTATGTTAATACTAGATACGTTTTTAAACCAGTATACCCATGCTCCTGATATCCACCAGTACAAAAAAAAAATCAGTATATGTTTCCCTTTCCAAATTCAACTTTTTTCCACAACCACAAGAGATCAGAGAACTGCTGAACTGCATCGACTGGCTGTGGAGAGTAGCAAAAAGTTCTTTCATTAATCCAAAAGTATTGGGGATTATCACTTTATTATGCAAAAAGAAAGCAGTAAATCATATTTATGGCGAGTCTCCGTGGCTAAGTCACTGAGGATTTTATCTCCATTCATAGAAAAGATCATCCAAGTGCTAACGTGCTTTTAGGAAAATCGGTTTCAAGAAGGTCAGGGATCACACAGTGTAACAGAGATCGCAGAGTCTCGCTGTGATCCACAGAGGCGGCAGAAGTATTAGACGGAAGTTTTGGGTGGGAGGTAGAAGGCTGATCCTCCACCAGACTGCTTCGCTGCATCTCGATGCCATCAGCACGGCAGTCAGTGGGTGCGGGGGAAGACAAATTACCAGAGGAATGACTGGAGAGTAAGGCGAGCTCCCCTTCCCAGCCTCCTCCAGATGGACATAATTAAACCATTAGCTGGCGAGTGGGGGCTGATGACTCCATCAGGACCCATTTTGGGCTTAAATAAACTGAGGGAAATAAAGCTGCGTTCAAAATTGCAGCCCGCTTGTTCACGCGCTGTTTACCAGCAGTGTGCTAAGAACCAAGGGCAAAAAAAGAAGGGATGGGTTGTTTTTCCCTATTCATCTGTTGTTGTTTTGCTTTTTTCTGCCTACTTTTCTTTTTTATTCCATGACAGAGGGGCTTTTTTTTCTTTGAGGAACTTGAGCAGCACTTCTAGGGTTGGGCTGTAAGGCCCTAAACAAGAGCAATGACTTAAGCTGAAACATGCAGGGATGAGATCTGAAGAGGTTCTCTCTTAGGGTATGGTTTATCTGTCTTAACCTCTGCTGTCCCATATACACAAGCACAGAGGCCGTGTATATGGTGGTGTGAATCAGACCTGCCATCATTCACTCTGTCCGAGACTCTAGGAGTGAGTGTGACTACGACACAAGTGCCGCAGCGAGCAATCATGGCCACAATGGCACCACATTCACTCCCTCTAGCTGCTACTTTTAGTGGCCATTTGAGTGATAAGACATCGATCAGCAGCGGATGTTTTCTTTCCAACTGAAGAACTTGATTTGGGCCCAGACGGCAAAAAAAGGTGAGATTTTCCCGCGGTGGCTGCAGGGAAAGCCAGTTTCGTTGAGTCGTCGCTATCCTTACTATCTGACTTTGGGGGCATTACTCAGCCACTTCACCTTGACAGATAACTCAGTGCAAAATAAACATGAAATAGCTAACATGAAAAGGGCCTGACCCCTCAGTGACTTCAGCCACAGGAATTTATCACCCTATTTATCACCCTGTAAGGATGAAATAATGGCTGATCGTAAATTCTTACAGATCTCGGCGGGTGTTATATAACTCAAAAGGGCCATTTATTGCGAGGTGGCAAGCAAAACTGTCAAGCCGATCTTAAAGATGTCAGCACTGTTCCCATCGAGCAGCAGCTGAATCATGGGAAATGTTGTTTTCCTCTTCGGAGTTTAAATGACAGGGTGCAGCCACCAGGTCACCGTGCAATTGAACCAGGCGTCAGTTCTCCCGTGTGCAGAGTGAGGTGGTTCTGTTTACCTGCCCCCCCCCCCTAACACAAGGCTCTTTTTTTTCTTGCCTCTATTCTGCACCATCAGGCAATATAAGAGCAGCTGCTCCAGGGTCTGTCTCACTTTTTACTTTAATATTTTTTTTCTGCCTCCTCCAGATCCTTCTCCTCTGTCTGCACATCACAGCGTCTCTAGTGTTTCGCTCCCCGTCTTCTCCCTGACAATGAAATACAGTGACACCAATCTCGGGGGTCCCTCGACGCCAAAACACAGCTGTGTGGCTGTCCCACTTTCCTGCCATCGAACATCCCGCCTGCCAACACTCCTTCCACTTAGTTCTACCAACAGCGCCGCTCTTCCTTTTCACTCCGCGTTGTTTCCTTTCACCCCCACACCCCCTTTATTCTCCCCTCTTCCATCATTCACGTTACCGGAGGATGGCAGCGTCAAAGATAAGGGCCAAACAAAAAGTCAACATTCCTGCGAACATCTGTTCTGTATCGCCGCTCGCTCGCTCTGCTGCTCCATTTTACGTTTGATTTCTCTGTCAGCGTCGGGGGAACGCCACTGCGAGCTGCTAGCGTATGACATACTACAAGCCTTCCAAAACACCCTTGTTGAATTAAAAATACAGCATATGCTGCAGACAGCACTTTGTTATGTTAGAAAGAAAAGACATACCCTCTCTTTAGGAAGTGGAGCACACACCTGACATGAGCAGCATGGTGTTTACTGACATAACAGCTTACTTAGATAGCAGAAGAAGGGCAAAGCAGTGCCAGGTCTCTACATGGGGGGCCATGACTGTATTCTGCTTGAAATTAAATGATGGCAGGGATTCGTTCTTGATGCTTGAAGGGAAGCTTCAGCAGGGAGGTTAGAGGGTGGCATCAATCGCAGAACAAAATATCAGTCCAATAATGATCCAATCCAACATATGGATATGAACTGTCAGAATGACAGAAAGACCTCTGAAAGTCTAAGTAACTCTCTCTTGTCATGGTAAAAGGCCACTAACTTTGACTGATCTCTAATGCAATGCACTATTAGCCATTTTGATGTAGCAGCCATGTTAAAGGATAAACGTCATAGTGCAACCTCAGTGTAAGGTAATAGTAATTCTGGGCTAGTGTGAAAGCCGTGGACTGGTTGGGGTCTTAGTTTGCTACCAGATCCAAAAGTCCAGGACTGCTCATGAGGATTCTTCTGGTTTGCATTTATTTCAAAGTTAATACAAAATGTCTTATTATAGGTGTTAATAATATCAGCTTAACACTTCAAGCAACAAGAATAATGTCCTTACTCCCCCTTTTCTTAAATGGCAGCATACACTCAGGCACGTTTTCTGAACAATGGAGCGCTGCGTCTCCTTTGTCAGGCTGCAGACAATTCGGTGAAGGACTCCAGCTCCAGAGTGGGAGAAATACCCAGGGTCCTTCCATCCCTTAGAGAACAAAGCTTAATGGATTGATGTGTGAAGGTGTGGTCTGATCAGCCTTTGGATACATGTGATCCTGTTTTCACAAAGCGTGTCCGTGTGTTTTGAAGCTTTCAGTTTTCACGTGTCCCAGTCTTGACTATTAATTCTGATATCATTTATTTGTTTATGTAACACTACAGAAGGTAAATTAGCCTTTAGCAGTGTTTCCCATACATAGGCTTTAACTGGGCTGGCTGCCCTGCTATAAACACACCTGTGCAAGTATTTTTGGTATCTATTGTTATATATACTTATTTTAATCGCTTTGAGAAGACAACACCATCCGTAACTGATTTCCTAGTGCTTAATCCCTGTGCTTTTATTTCTTTCAGTTCAGTTGCTGCTAACCATCGAGCTCTTTTCTCCTAGTGTTTCTCCACCAGCTGGCTCCCTGCCCGGCACGATGTTTTGGCACTTCTCGATATCATCCAGCTGAGTTTTCCATCCTGCGGTTGCAGAGCAAAACACTAACCGCTCTCCCAGATGCTGGAGCTGGAGTCTGACCACCAAATGAGAAACTTATTGGAGAGGCAACTGCTTATTCCTCCATCTTCTTTTTTTTTTTTTTGGTAACAAATTGGACCAACCTGTATTTGCAGAGGAGCATATGATATTCCATTTATTTGGCATTATTTAATAATTCTCTCATAAAAACACCTGCACATGCACACACACACACCCACCAGTGCCACAAATAGAATTCATATCTGTGGGGAAACAGTGGGTAATGTTCAGTAAAGTTGTTTGACTCCCTGTCAGTCACTAGAATATGATTTCCTGCATATTGCACAGATGATCCAGGATGAGTCACTCAGTTATCTGTCAGCTGCACAGAAATAATGCTTCATTTGTAATCATTTGTGAGCATGAACATGAATCTGATGAGTGTTTGAACCCCCGCTCTATTGTAAAACAGACTTTCCCATACATATAGTATAGTATGCTGCAGATTTCTGAGAGAAACCCACAGAAGCTGTACTGTATAACAAAAAATTACCAAAGAGTGTGCAGTAAACAGCAGTGAGTCCAGTGCTTTGTGCTTTCCACGTGTTCAGCAGTTACAGCTGTGGCTGGGAGTGTTAATTTTGACACGCTGTCACAATAACAGCAGCCACAGCAGACTTTCAGAGGGGGACCACAGTCACTGCCAAAGACCCATAACACCCAGCCCAGCCGCCAGCCGGGCAGCGCACGTGTGGGAGAGACTGTGTCTGTCATGTTCAAGCTGAGACCCAGCAAGGAGACACTTTAGTCTTCTCCCTCTGTTGCCCTCCCAACCCTCTAATAATCACTGATGCTCACATCTCTTTGACATCCCCTCCTCCTCGCTCATCTGACGCTTAGGCGAAACCAGCAATTGGCCTCAAATCAGCCAAACATAATCCCGCCATCCCCTTCTGGTTTCTGGCCACAGCATCAACTCATGTGATACAGAGACAACAGCGAAGAACAAAGGAGCCGGCAGAGGCTTCACATCTCGATCCGGCTCAGCCACTCCGCCTCCTCACGTCGGAAAAGGGGCAGCGTTTAGCACAGTCAGCTCGCACCCATGCTGTCTTTATTCTTCTGTGTAATTGCACTCAACGGACCTTGAGAAGCACACAGGCTCTTGCCGTTCGTCCTCTCTCTCACGAGTGCCGTCTTCATGAACAGAAAACTGAATAGATGTAAAATGTGTCAAAACCAAGCCATATCTTAACTCGGTTAAAAAGAGGAGAAAAAAAAAAACAAAAACTAGTCCCTTGGCCTTCCGAGCCCCTGTGTGCTCAATCAGCGCTAAACAACTTGACTGTTTTCTTAGCTTCAGTTCCTCTCCTCTGGCCCCCTTATTCATCCATCAAATTGTCAGTCTCTAAACTGGGAGAGCTCGTCACCCTGGTGCTTAACCCCTCTACTCTCCCTCTGCTCAATCATCCATCCTCACACGCTTTTCACCATCTCTCCATTTCTTTCCCTCACACCTGGTACTTCAGCATTTACCCTCTGGTTGCTCAGCTGTGACACCTGCTGCTGACCTCTGAGTTGGGGACACCAGCCCTGGCAGCTGTCCATAAACACATAAACTGCCCATGTGCTCATTTCATCTAATCTCCCCCTGCCATCTCCTACACATGAACTGAAAGGCACACATTTCTCTGGGAATCACCCTCATTTTCCAATCTATCATCCAGTCTCAGCCCCCCGCCATCTCCATGTGTGACCCAGCTCTGCTCCACTTTCCTCCTGCCTCCCAGTAGACCCTCGCTGGACTCTTTTTAATGCTTTCTTTGCAAGCATACTTCGACATGGAGGTAGCACACCCAGGTACCCAGTGCTGGTGTGGGGTACATGCTCCCAGACATGGATGACTAAGCGCTTGAAAGGCAGGTGGGATTCTGAGGACAATGGCTTTGCTTTATGGGACATTTGTGGGCTTTCAGGCTGCTGTGGTGGAAAGTAGTGATATCCAAGCTTCAACAGCCATGCTGGCACGCACCCTTGAACAAAACATTGTATCAATAGCAAGTCTGGAGCTGTTGTTCTTTAACTGATAGTGACCTCTGACCTCCCACTGGTGGCAGTGAAAGGGAAAATTTTCTTGCAAGATTGGAAGTGAAAGAAGGATGCAGTGTGCTGCTTTGGCAAGGTTTCCCACAGAGTTAGATTAAAGGAAAGGAGAATTCAGCATTTACAAGTTTATCCTCTGTGCATATCCCATCCTGCAGATAAACTCCACCTCCATTGTCCTGGACCTGCAGCTGGGTATAGGAATCCTTGCTCTGCAGCCTTGGTTAAGTCGGTGGCACCACACATGAACCATTTCTCCCCCAGCTGCAGGTTCTGGTTAGAGTGGCCCTTCAGCCTGCAGCAGATCTCCACAGCAGAATAAAGATTACAGATGCCAGCTGCAGTCCAAGACAGCAAAGTTGGAGACTGTCTGAGATGACAAGATCCTTTTTTGGGGAAGCGCCACAACAGCAACCTGTGCAACAAGCAAGACAGTAAGGAAACACAAGTAGGGAAAGGCTGGGGCTGGTTAGCTGTGCCTGAACTTTCAAAATAAAAGCCAGTGGATTGCCCTTCATCCCGGCTGGCATCATTTTCTCAGAGGAATTTAAAAAAAATACAATTTTAAAAAATTCAACTGCACATAATTAAGCAGCTGTCAACTTTGTGTGTGTGTTAATAAAATCATTAGGATATGGGATAAGATAGTAACTACTGCGAGCTGACAACAGAACTGGCAAAAGTCAAGAGTCAAGAGAACCTGAAGTACTCAACAGAGAGAAGGGAAAGATAAACATCGAAATCTGTTCATAAATAATCATGCAAACTAAGAGCGCAGTGATTCAGCCTCCCCCTTGATACTGATAAAGTTTTTAGATTTTCTGCAGAACAGGTTGGTTAAGAGAGTTTTCCATTCTTTTTTCTGACAGTCTGAAGTGGGAAGAGCTCATTAGGGATGCTTACCGGCACGGGTCAGAGCTCAGAGTAGGATCTAATGTGCTGTTTTTTGGTTTTTTTTCTAGTATCAAATCAAACCGCACCCACATGTTGTAATGGAGACTGTTGAAAAGTTTCAAAAATAAGTTGATGTTCATTTAGTCATGAATATTTAAAGTCACCTGAGATTCAAAGCCAAGGTTTTCCCATTTCTTTGACACTTGTTAAAATCAATGCAGCACTCCTTGTTTGCCTCATATGACCACTGGATAGTTTTTCCTTTCCCACCTAACACTGAACGCAGAGCAAACAACCCTGAACAGCGACCTCGGTGGAGATAATATCAGATCATCACTATGTGAAAACTACCACGATCACTGAGATGATGGTAATAAAGACGGCATATTAGTGCATAACGACTTGTGGGGGGGGGGGGGGGGGGGGGGGGGGGTATTGTGAGGTGGCGCGAAGGAGTAGAGGGTGGGCTTAGAGCAAAACAACGCCGGCTCCCATTTCCTCAACTTCAATTAAATGGCTTGTGACAGCGCGCATGTGAGGGCATATCTGCTGCGCGCCACTTGACTCCCGTCATTAGTGTGTGATGGTGCCAGGCTACACCAGTTTTACAAGCGTATTTTTAGTAATAATAACCAGCTGGTGAACAGAGAGGGCTGTGAAAACGCTAGGGGGCCCGTGTGGCCACATCAAGTTGAGTCTGAGTCTCCAGGACATGAGGAGTGACAGTGCAGTCTTTGCAAGAAGAACAATTGAAGAGTGATGCTGTTCATTCACCTGATACTACATGATGAAGCAATCATTTGTAAAAGGAGAGTTGAATTAGTTTAAACAAAGAGGTCAGAAAGGCAAGCATGTCAAAGTAACTGTCTGTAAGACCCCCGCTGACTGTCATTCAGATATAAAGAGTGCTAATTACTATAACGTGTGTTCCACTCAGGCTCTCGGGTATGACGCCCTGGCTGTCAGGCATAAACAAGGCTCGCAGTTACGCAGGAAGGAAAATCAATCGGCATCTGTTAATTCATCCCAGGCAGGAGACCAAATTGAAAAATGGATTACTCGACGTGCGCTCTGCGCAAATCTACATTGTGATCAAGGAGCGACGCGTCTCAGCACCTGCTTAGTGCAAGATAATGGGCTGCACTGCAGTTTGGCCAAGTGCACAGCCAACGAGGATCGGATTACGGTCCTGGCAGGAGAGTCGGGCAGCGGCGAGCAGGTGTGTGGAGGACTTCAGGCTGGGAGCCGGAGCTGACGAGGAGCGCACAGTTTGTTTCCACCGGGCGTTTGATGCCAAACTCATGACCTATAGACAAGTGATGACACTGAGTGCTGCTTACCATAGGGTTTCTGAATCCTTTGTAAGGATGGAGACTTACACTGTAGCGTAGCCGTGAACAGACATTTGAACTGGTGTAAAACTGGTGTACAGAGGGTTCATAAATGCTGCATAAGAGTTCAGGTGTAATCATACTGTTTATGATCATTTATTATTATAACATCAAACCTGCCGTGCATGTTCAAAAGCTAAATGATACAATGATGTTTCATAAGGAACTGTAAAAAAAAAAATCATGTTGCTGCATTAATCAGTGTCAAAATAAAAGCTCATTTTAAAATAAAAAAAACACAACAGAACTTCATAAAGTTTTAAAAACTAGATTTTCTTCTGATGTGCAGTGTTTTCTTTTTAGTGTGAGTCAGTGTGCAGCAGTTGTTTTGCTCACCATAATAATGCAATAATTAAAAGTGTGCCATTGTTGCTGTAACATGTGCCAACTGAACATGTTTAATATTGAGATTGCTGGTCTGAGCTCATTTCATTTTCCCCACTCTGCTATATTCACATGATAATTCTATTTTCCTTCAGTGTTTCCATTATTACCAGCCGCAGCTGTAATACTCCAATTTCCCCACAGGGATCATTAAAGTTTCATGTTATTTCATCTTATCTAAACAGGTGATGTCAGTGGCTGCGAAAAGTGCCTCCTGTTAAAAAGGTAAATTCTTGCTCGGAGCAAACCAGTCTTCATTACAGGAGACTAATGAGTGGAAATGAAAGACAATGGATGTATTCAGGGTTGGCTGGCTCTTTACTGTAGACACACTAATGATAATGCATTCTCTAGTTTTAACAAAGATCTGATCCATATGCCCTCTGACTTATTACATAACACCACCCATAACCTGTAGGTCTGTGGGTGATGCTAAAAGCTAATCTGTTTTGTGTGTTTATGTTTCGCAAACGTGTGCCAGAGTTTACACTTTCACTATTCTGCACTGATGTAAAACGCCACAATTTTGCAGCGTTTAAAAAGGACTGCACTCCAATGTCGCAGGGTAATTTTAAAAAAGTGGTGTAAAAATAATTTTATAGGTAATAAGGTGCTCTGTGAATGAGTTGTGTTTAGAGGTGGAATTGGTTTTTAATTAATGCAAAATATAAGAAAATAACAATGACAAAAAAATTACAAAAGACAACACCGATGCTGCAGTAACAAGCCTTAAACAGCAGCCTGATCGAGATGGGTGGAGATCACTAAATTTTGTGTTCTGGGCCTTTAGAGGGATATTGGAGATAATTGTTATCTCAATTATCTCCAATAGTTAAATTGGTAACTGCTATTTTGTTATTTGCGGTGGGTCGCTTTGCTTTCATTGTTCTGAGTTATTCAAATACTGATAACACTGTCCTAAAAGTAAAGCTACAGCTAGCAGCTGATTAGCACAGGGTTTAGTGAAACTTGGGTAAGTTCTTGGGGTTAACCCTAACCTAACCTAACCTAACCTAGCTTAACCTAGCCTAACCTAACCTAACCCTGACACCTTTGGTAAGTACTCTAACACATGTCATTCTGAGCTCATAAACCACTGAGGAAACCTTTTCAAACTGCTGTTAGCATACAGAGCTGGGAACCTTGAGAACATGGGGCAACTCTGAAATAGCTATGCTAACTCTGTTCCAAGCTAATAAAGTGTCAGTCAATACCTTAAACACCTTTATTGAATTTATATAAAACTATTTTTATTTTATTTTTATAGTTTTTATATATCAAATTGCGGTTTAGGGGGTAGGTTGTGTGTAGGACTATTTCTTAGCCACTAATTCTGTTTTTAATCATTCTGTTTCAATTACTTACCAAGTTAAGCTGACAGCTGGCAGCCATATATTTACTGTGTAAGTGAGTTGTACCAATTTTCTCATGTAGGTCCCTGAAATAAAGATAGCAACCAAATTTCTCCCAATAGGACAAGCAGATAGGCTTCGGCCCCCTGCGATCCTAAACTGGATAAGCAGAAGAAAATCGATGGATGGATGGTTCAATCGCCTATGAGCATTTCTTTGCCACGTCATCGAGCTCATGAGCAAAGAAAATATAAATGTAAATGTAGTCATGAAATTAGTCAGATTGTGCTGATTTTATTACATTTTATTACTACAGTATGACAGAGCCAAGCTAGCTGTTTTCCTCTGCTAGCCTAGCCCAGATAATAAAATATATCATTTGAAAAGATAAACTAATGAATGGAGTCCTCAGGTAAGTGACTGTAGCTCTGAGGAGAAGCATCTGTGTGTGTTTGCATGCACCAGAAAGGCATACTTGCCTGAAGACAAATGGTCCTTTGACCTTTGTATGAACCAGCAGCCCCTAGTGAGTGATAACTCATGACCTGGTGGACGGGTAGGGCATCCATCTCTCACCCTGCTAAGGATGAATGTGATGATGAACGCGCCCGCTTGCTGCTATTTAGATAGCCCTGAAGTCACAGCTATGACAAACTACCCACACAGAGAGCCAGGGCTGAGCCTTGTTTATACTGTCTGCCCATTCAACACCAGGCTACGACTGTACAAACTCTAACAGTGCCATGGGGAACTTGTACAAACTCAGGGTCAAATAAGAAGAGCAATCTGTCTCTGCGACTCTGCCGACTTACAGTTTTACTGCTCACACTCATGCATACAGCACATATAGTGCATGCAGCTCCCACACAGCAGCTGAGTGCATTAATGCAGAAGGAAGCTGTGATAAATACAAAACTCCTGCAAACATTCAAATTAGCAACACCAACTGAGCTAAACTGATCAAACTGGAGTAGCCAATCCAGGCTTCCAGTGGGATCACTCCTCTCCTCGTGGTTGGCCCTGTGCTGCATGCTGCTCTCTTCTTTTTAAGGCTACAAAGAAGGGGTCACACCGCACAGGTAAGGGGTTCACTAAAAATGATGCACTGTGTCCAGATGGCCTCCAGCAGATTATCCTTTAGGTATCACTGAGTCCTACTGGCAGTTTGTGTTTAAGGTAGTGTGCATGCAGTGGACGTGGGCGCTCAATTATACTGCACTGTACAGAAAATATAAGGAATGACTTTAGTACAGCCCTATTACCTTTCATTTTTGGCTCTGAGCATTCATTAAACAGACTAACCATCTCAGATTTTTGGGCTAGAATCTCAGAACCTTTTCTCCTATTTGCAATTGTTTTTTAATCCCATGAAAATCAACAACAGAGCTACAAGTACTGAATATGGGTACGTTTCCTTTATCCTTTATTGCAGCCTGTGATATATGAAGTCTTTGTTTGCCATCCTAGTGTTTCAAGCCTCAGCTGTGGCAGACAGTGAGGAGAATCTCTCCCGGAACAGGTGCCAAGAAGATAATAGCACCTGCAGCCCAGCAAGGTCGCCACACTGACCTGCAGGTCCTTCTCTATTATTGCTTCTTTGTTTGACAGCACACACTGTGTGTACATACATGCATGTGTCTGCATTCTGTCGTGTGCATGTATTTCTCACCATGCTCGATTTCTCTTCCACACAAGTCGGCGTACGCACGCACCCATGCGAGCAATTTCGCCGTTATCCAACTGATGGTCCATTCAAATTAAAATGAACCTCCATCACGCTAATAGGGGGAGCGGAGAACAAAGCGCGTGCTCTCTGCAGTCAGCAAGAATAGCAGGAGGATTATCACCGCTATCGTCAGAGCTATTATCATTAAACCAAGTTGCCACTCTCCCCTTCCGCTGCAAACCAGCGGGCCACAGTGGGTTTACTGCAGCACCAGTTTGAATCGGTTCAGAGCTGGACTGTCGCTTTACCGACGAGGACACGAGTGTGAAGTGAAAGTACAGCACATGATGAGTCTGACTTCAAGTATTATTTCTGGAGATTTAAGCAACTATGTGTATTCCTGAAAGCAGAAAGCCTAATTTGAACTTAATGACACGTTTAACTCACTGTTGGAGGCATGCAGCCTGTGCTGTGCAGAGGTTCAAAAACAATGCTGTAGTTCCACCACCGCCTCTGCTTGATCTGATCTGTTTCATGCTTCAGTTTATTTCAGCACTGTCATCATCTGCATCTGCAGATGTTAATAGGGAGCATGCCCAACTTCAGTACCTCAGTTCATTTAAATTAAATGTGGATTCAAAGCTAACACTGACGCTGCAAGAAATAAGGGTCAGTTTGTTCCCCTTTGCAGTGCTCATCTCAAAACACACTGATTACAGGGACAGTCACTGTTAGCATCTGTTGGTAGCTAGGCTAATTACCCAAGATAAGACTTTGGTCAGTGCTGTGGATATAAGAAGCTTTTGCAGGCAGGATCAAGATGTGGAGGAAAGAGTCATTCCCTGTTGCTGTAGCAGTTGCCAGGAGAACGGTAGTTGTCTGACTGCATTATGCTAAGTGTAAAGTTTGATTGGGGGGGCTAATAAAACTTTTTTTTTAAATATAATCTTTAAAATGATGCATGGGGTCATTTAGAAATGGTGTCATCACATATATGTAGTTTGTCCAGTGGCTCCATCCTGCAGAGCAGCTCCAAACACACATGCTATTTTAATGGGTGTGATTCTTTCTCAATTATGATGCGAGTATTTAAGGGTGTCGGCATCTCTGTGTTAGATCTGTGATGGAGCGAGGAACTGTCCGGAGTCTACCCTGCCTCTCGCCTGATTCAGCTGATTCTGTTTGGACAAGCGGTCACGAAAATGGCTGGAAACGGATGGGTAAGGAATATCAGTCGATATACTCATCGGAATTTTTTTGCTCCCCTAAAATGGGCATCAGAGCCACTGGTCTAATTCGTTTCCCCCTGAAGCATCTCTGCAACGGATTTGAGGAATGAAACATGTATTCCACAGAGAGAGCGAGAAAAAGAAAACTTGAAAGAGAAAAAAGAGCAACAGAGGAAGGGATGAGGCTGTAAAGATAGATGTTATCGGATAAAGAAATCACAGAATCCACTGATTACACTGCAGTAAATAATAAATAGCACTAGCATGCTGATTGATGTACATCTGCTGCACTGAATATTTGCCCGGCTGGCATCCAATAGTGTTGCTGACTGTGCTGTGTGACTGTCAGCCCATATGGAATAATGAGCACTGATGCCTATTTAGCCCCTGAATAAAGCATTCATATTTAACTTTAACCTAATCTATGTTGCTTGATCGCATTCAAAGGATTGGCGAAGGCCATTCTGAAAATAAATGAATAAATAGCATGTTTACGACCTGATCGTTACATTAAAATGAGAATGAAGATGAGACACCAAAACGAGCAACTGGGGAAGAAGAGGAGAGGATCAGGCAGGTACAGAGTTATCACAGTTTGTCATAGTTCAGATGTGTCATCGTTCATAACCACACAAGAGCAGCTATGA
This sequence comes from Archocentrus centrarchus, assembly GCF_007364275.1. NCBI lineage: Eukaryota > Metazoa > Chordata > Actinopteri > Cichliformes > Cichlidae > Archocentrus > Archocentrus centrarchus. The sequence continues at coordinate 13,044,724 of NC_044365.1, read as the reverse complement.
GACCAGGCTTCTCAGATTTGAACAAAGCACTGATGACATATAATTCAGGATGGCTACTTCATCAACATCAAGCTTCTCATGTTTCTGCTGTTGAAAAGTTTCTGGTTTGATGTTGAGGGACCTGACTGGTACCTTTTGGAAGAGCACAGTGTTTCACACCTTATATTCATTTTACTCTGAAATCACTGGGAAAATGGGGCAATCTACACACAACTACATTAAGAAGAAGCTAAAATACTGTCTGAATGCAGCTAAACTGCTAGATCTTTTTTCTACACTTTGCTGAAAGCTGATAGCAGCCACCCAGTCTCTTTGTAGCAGCAATACCTGCAGCTTGTATAAGTGAGTCTAAAAAAGGGACACATCATTTTAAATACTGCTAAGTTTTGGGCTTAGCCTCCAATGTTCTGGGATAGCATACTGTACACCATAAACATTGTCATAGAGCTGTGCTAAATGTTTACTTATAGCAGTTTAGCTGCCAATAAATTATGTAAATTAACATGATTCTTTAACTGCTGTAACTTGAATGACTAACAGAACATGCCCGTTTAAAAAAAGCACACACTGAAATGTTATAGAAGACAAACCCTACTGAATAATTCATGCTGCTTGTACCTTTATTTGTTAGCATTGATAAAAGATTTAAAAAAAAAAAAAGATGTTGTATTTTTCATCATTAATTCAAGAAAAAGGCTGGTCAAGCCGCTCGTGTACAGCTGGCCGCTGAACATTGAAATAAAGATGCTTTTACTGGTTTTACTGCCTCTTTCAGTGACTTACACAGCATACCTTATGTCTAAATATAGAATGGTGGGTATGTAGGTCCATGTGGGCCAGCATTTCGGGGACTCTTAACCCAGAGATATCCTCTCTCTTTGTCCTTTACGCAAGGCAAAATTCGTAGCCTGAGGTGCCACACACCCTTCACCAACAGCTCCGGCCCCAAAGCACCACTGTCAGTGAGGTAGTGGAGGGGGTGGGGATGAAATTCTCCATCACGCCAAAGCCCATCCAAGCAGACCAATGCCAAAACGCCATGTGTGTACAAACAATTCAACTGAATCCGACTGGATGTATACTCAGGCCTTATCTGGGCAAAGCCAAATACTCTCTGAGCTATCAAAGGTAATGGATGAGTGATTGGAACTCTAAGTTTTTCGAGCAAATGCAAACACATCTATTACGCTCCACCACGTCAAGCTGTACAAATCAAAATCAGGGCAGCAAGAAGGAAAAATAAACTGCACAGCATGCGACTGTTAGGAAACTTGGAAAACATCATTTTGCATATTGCACCGATCGGCCCGCAGGTCTAAAACTCTAACTTGGCCGGCCCTGTGGCGATACAACATCAGACACACTTAATGCAGGCAAAGATTTTTTTCTAAATACCTTTTAAAGGATTTAAAAGATAAGCTTGTCGGTCTCTCCTACAAGGGGCCCCCTAAAGGATCCTGGAATCGATGGATGGGAGAGGGATTTACTGTAGGGCGAAGAGGGGGGGAAAAATGTTATTTAATGGTTGCATGTGAGCAGAATAATGAATCAGCCAGGATGTTCACATATGCGCTCATCATTATCAGCGCTCTAATCTTCCATTAAGCAATTCCATCAGCTACATGGATCTAATATTCTCTGCAAAAAGAGTGCATTTACCATTTCTATGAATCAACTGCCATCAGATATATTTACATAGTGAGGAAGGACTGTATAAACACTCTTGACCCCTCATGCTGAGTGAAGTAAAAATATCAGTGGGAGAAAATATTCTGTGTACAGGCACAGTGACTGAGCTCATGATTTAGACCTCTCTACTACACAAAGATACTACAGTGTTTCCCATGATGCTTGCCACTTTCCATATAATGCCCTAATCCAATAAGGATATATAGCCTCATCCTCGGGTTATTACAAAAGCAGATAAAGAAACAAGGGACTGTTTGCAAAATCCTCTCTCTTCTTTAAAAACCAGCCATGATTGTATTAAACGGATTAAACTGTTTAAGATTAAAAATGCTGATCCAGTTCACCTGCTTACTACATCCAAGGTCAAGGCTAAAACTACACTTTGTCTTCAGTTAGCATCTCGGGCTAGTTTTTAATGAATCGCAGACTGTTTGCAGTTCAGCCGCATCAGCCAGCCGCTCATCATCCAAGATGGCGTCGGCTAGCTTAATAATGCTTAATAATAAAGCTTGAACATAACCGTGTATTACAATAAAATATTTTCCTTCTATGCAGCTATAAATTCCAATACCCTCCCGTTTCAACAAGTACTGACTTTTTGTACCACTGTTCAGCTTTAGACTCAGTATTTTAGCACATCATGGATGTGGCCATTGCGTTCATATTTCACATCTTTTTTTTTTGCAGCCCTTAATTTTTTTGCACACATTAACATTAAAACCTGACAGTCTATAATGTTTTTCAGCCAAAATCATGCCGCTAATACTAGATATTTTAGCTAGTTACAGCAAAACTGATAATTACTAGCTAGATCCAAGAAGCTAGCTTTTGTTTATTGATGTCTAAAATCAGTTGTTCCAAAAATAATCAAGCAGTAAATCCAACAGGAAAACTTGTTTCATGTGAGCCCTTGAAGAAAATTCAGACTGAGATGCTGATGTAGCAACAAATTTGCCTTTATAGCTGCCCAGAGTTACAGTAATAACCTACAAATGATGGACGACAGTGATTATGGTGACTGAGTGTCTCAGGCCAAGTTGTGTGAAGTAATGTCAAGGTTAAGACAAGTTTCTGAGAGAACAGACCCCACTGCATGGTGTCTCCACGCACCCGCTTAGAACTCATTTGGAGGTTGTTAAAAGGTGTAGCTTTCCCTCCGACCTCCGGAGAGAGCCCTCAGGAGAGGTCCTCTTGTAAAACGCTCCATCTTATTAATGGAAATAAATGCTGTTAGTGCCCCACCCCTCCTCGTCTCCCGTTTCCCCCACTCCGGCAGCAAGACGTGTCTATTCTTGGCTAAAGTCCCCTTCATTAACGTTATCTCAAATAGGCACCCAGTCTGATGGCAAGGGAAGGGACGGCAAGCGGTTAAGCTGCTTCATCCAATTTCATTATTCCATATGAGGTGGGGTATCAGTGTTAACTTTACTATGTCAGCAAAGAACACGAGGCAGCTGTGCTGTTGTGTGGCTGAAGCATGACATAAGGCCGAGGTGCCAACAGTGCACGCTTTGCCAGCTGATCAGATGCTGACAAAGGCCATTCACGTGTTTGTGACTTTTAATTTTCAAATGCACTCAAATGGTGACTGAACACATTTCAAGGCTGACTTGCTGTATTTTGCACTGAGTTGGTAAAACAGCACAAAGCTTTTTTTTTTTATTTTGGAGCCCAAATTCTAGCACCTTCTTCAGCTATTTTCTGCTTACGAAATATTTCCCTTTTCACAGCAGCAGCTACCGTGCCGTGAATACGTCCATGCAAGCTGGAGGACAACAATAACAGCGTGCGTGCTTCAGGGAAGGGAGAGAGACACAGAGACTGAAAGAAGAAGACATGAAAGAAAGGAAGAAAGGGAGAGGCGGGATGAAGAAAGCGTGAAACTGTGGACCGTCAAATGATCTGGCCTCTCTCCAGGCATGATGACTCAGGGATGATGGCACAGTTAGAGCTAATTAGGATCATAAACTGGAGAAATGTTTTGCCACCATGATGTGTGGGGTGCTTCCACGCTATTGGCAGGACTTCATATTCGATGTGAGCGGTATTCTTGACGGCATGCTAAAATAATAATAATGATAAAAAAAGAAATACATTTTTCAGGTAACTGAATCTAGTTGGGAATTACCAGTTTACTCGGTTTAGTGAAATATATCAAGACCACGCCACCGTTTCAGTTTGACTTTGGCTGTCACAATGCAAGAACAAGCATGAAAAGTGCATTTTATTTGACATTTGGAGTAAATCAAGCGCGTGATTTCACTGTTAGAAATGCAGTTTTTTTGCATTTTTACACCTCCCCTTTTACACTCAAATCTTTCCAAAGTCCAGCTGCCAAAATCCAGATAAGATGAGAAGAGTTGATAAAAATAGCTTTCCATACAGCTGTGAAGGTTGTTAGAGCTGCATGCTGTCTGAACAATACCTGCAGGTTCTATTGAATGAAAAAGTTAATAGTATTATATTGTATTATACTATTATTCCCCATTAGCTAGAAATTCACATCAAAGATGTTTAATTGATAGCAAAATGTTGAAGATTTTGATCAAATCAAATGTTTACCATGGAAAGAAGCTGAAAATGAGAGATTTCATTGGTGGCGTTCTCATTCCCGACAACCAAAATCAAACCGGTATCTGGACTGGGTTTTTTTTTTTGTTTGTTTCCTTCTCAGCTACAACCTCCACAATATCCACCTGAAAACAGAAAAATAAGACACGCCCACATGTTAAGAGCAAAGAAAAAGAAATTGCTTCAAAGAAGAGGCAGAAAATAAATGACATATTATTAATGGATCCACATTTAAAACTGTGACTCTTTAATCCTGTTTTTTTCATTGTGCATTGTTGCAGTCTAAATCCATTTGCCTCTTTGGAATTCTGGTTAGGAAAACCAAGATACTTAACAATATTATATTGCGCTTTGGGAAACTGTGGGAGCCTTTTTCTTTATTTTACAGCCAAAATAAACAGAAAAAACATCCAAAGCACAAAAACAAAGGGAAGAAAAAAGGTTTGAACTGTTCCTTTAAATGGTAAGTCCTACTGTTACTGACAAACCAGCTTGTTGCTCCCATCAACATCAGCATCGATGCAGATCAATGGATTTTTCCATTGATCTGCATCTCAAAAGTTCCACAACAGCTACACCATTACTCGGCTGATGTTGCCGCTCACATCTGGTTGCTACGAGACATCCAAGCTCTCTCTCTTCATGTTGCGTCCCTCAGTAGACTGCAGACGCACAAACGCTGACAGGAAGCGATAATGCTGCCGACTCGCCGCTCTACATCTGCGTTTATGAAGACTGACATCTCCCTGCAAATGGCAGCACGTCCTGCGTGCGCGCACACACACACACACACACACACAATGAGGACACACACGCGGTGTGGAGCTATGCTAATAAACACTCACGCGCGCACGCAAACAAATTAACACACCGAGGCATCACTCTGGAGCATAACTTCCATCAGAGCAGCACACGCGCATCAGTGGCACGCAGTGTAACCGGCTCTCAAATGTCTCCACCAAAGTAGTCATTGTTGTGAAAGCTCTTGTGGACAGACTGATGGAGCGTAACACGTGACTAACTCAATTAAACTGTGTTTTTGTTGTCATAGCAACAAGTGCAACAAGTTATTTGCAATGTAATACCCTTATCTTTCCAACTGTGGGGGTCAACAAACAACAGGCTAATTAACTTAAGTGTCACCTTCTGCATTTTTTAAATCTGCATCTGTGCTTTTGATACTTACTCTGATTCATTCCCTCCACAGCCTGACTGAGGCAGCTCTTGCACTTTGTGTGCTGCGGAGACATTTCAGCATGAAATTTGTTTTCTGGGCCTGAACTTTAAGTACAATTTCTCACTGCCAAGCTCCAAAAAGCCAAGAGGGACTATTACCAGATAATTACTAATTATGCTAATGTACTAAAGTTGTGCTATTCCTTTTCCTTGGTCATTTTATCAGCTGTTCTCAAGAGACCACAGTGAGTAGTAATAACCCCCCACCCCCACCCCCCAGCTAAATGCTCAGTCAGTTAGAGGACGCCGTGTCCTAAAACGCAGACTCCTCCGCCGCTACCCTTAATCAGGAAGTGCCTGTAAATTCACAGAGCCATGCACGCGCACATCGAGGAACACCGCGCCGTCTCCATCGGCGCTGACCTTCATTAACCTCACAAATGCCAGCGGTGTTTCTGCTGCAGCTCTTAATGCGGTTATCAGCACAAACACAAACAAATGTGACAGAAGTGTTTCCGGAATAAAAACACTGCTTTTCATCTGTGAAATGCATCTCTCTCTCCCTCTGACACACACACACACACACACATACACACTGTGTGACATTGGGCTGTCCCAACATGGGAACCAGCATCAATAACTCCTGCCTTCCTCAAACAGAAACCGTCCCACCCCTGATGAGGATGAACCCACATCAGGAAACTGGTGGTGGTGACAATTTGCAGCAGCATGTGCCTTCACTTGGGTCCTCTCTGCGTGACTGCTGTGTGAGTTTATTTATCAGTGGATTCTGCAGGTAAATGTAAGCCCATGCAGAGCCCATACTGTACCTGTTACCATGCATGTGTGCGTCACGGGGCCTGTTACACTCATATTACTGTACAAGTTGGATTAAAAATAATCTTGTGGATGAATAAAACGACACCATCATCCTCCTTAAAGGTCTCTCTCACGCTTCACTACAGCTTTGGCATATTTGGATCATTTCCACTACTGTAATTTAATTGTAATCATTTTTCAGTGAGATTTGCTATTGAGCATTATGACTACTTTTTTTTTTTTCTATTGTTACTCACATCGAGCCTTTTTATTGGCGCTATCATTCATCCACAAAGAGACAGCACAAGCATACTGGAGTCTATTTTAGAAAGGACCTGTGTTCTCAATGTACATTTTCTTTAAATATAATTCATGTCTTTCAAAATAAAATGGTGGGAGAGAGGAGGGGCTTATTTGACAGATGCTGGTAGGGAGACAAACAGGAAATGACAGGAGAAAAATGGACATGACATTCAGCGTGTGTCCATGCAGCTGGAATTAAAGTGGGGATGTTGCTTGTAGCGGCAAAATGTAAACAACACATAAAAAATGAACAGTTACAGACGAAACCTCCACGGTGCAAATTTGGAATATCAGTACAAGTCAAAAAAGCATCACTTTAAGATGTCAGTCAAAAACGGTAAAGACCTTAAGGACAGTGCAGCAAATCACAGCTACAAACACTCCTGTTTCCGGCAATGCAATTAACGCAAAATGTGTGCAGGTATACACATGCTAACTATATCTATGACAAACTAACAGACAGGGAGGTAACGTGGTTACACAATTCGATTAAAGCAAAGCTGTTTTGTGTGTATTTTGTTTGCTGTATATGGATTTTCAAATACTGCTAACACAACCATCACAACACATCTTCTTTAAACTTTGAGATATTTTGGTAATTTCCAAATACATACATCCCAAATACATGACACTTTGGTTTTCATCCAACAGCGACAGGCACCGTCAGCCAATAGCAACACTTAAAACCCCGGTTTGCCTGATTAAACCAGTGCACGCGTTCCCCATCTTGACCTTTGCCCTCACCTCAGTGCCGCCTTCATCACCGCCATCAGTGCTGAGAGGGAAGCGAGATGATACAGCACAGCCAGAATTTCCGCTCACTCTTCCCTTCCTCTGCTTGGCGGGACGTCAGCCAGTCAGAGAGCATCACTGGGGGGGTTAATGTTGATCGACTCATCCGCCCAGCTAATGTTTACTCTCGCCTCTCCAGAACAGAGAGGTTCAAATGTGTGAAAGCCCTCTGTCCCGCCCCCGCCTCAACTTTCATCGCCACCATGGCAGCCCACACTCGACCCGTCTGCCGCCGCCAGCTCACCAGGAAGGAGAGCGTAAACAGTAATTGCTATATAAATTATGTTACACTCTGTGTTTTTCACATTTCCCCCTCGGCGCTCTTGATGATACGCTGATATACTGTACTGTGAGTGCAGGGTGATAAGTGTGGCTGTAAAAAAAAAATAATGTTGGCCAATAAATCTCTGCGGTGCTTATTTTTGTTCATAAGAAAGGCACACTGTGGATAAGAGAGCGGGAATAAGTCGCACATATGCCGCAGTTTAACAAGGTCACGTCGTACAGATGACTGACAGGCAAGACTCAACAGACAGCTCTGTCAAAAATCAGGGAGGTGCTTCGTTCACCCAGATATATGTGATTTTATTTGTGCAACTGACGTCCCTTCAGGGACCCAAAGCTCACGGCTGTGACTAATTAAGAGGCAGATCCACAGTATGTCCACGAGTCCATCTGAGAGCGAGGACTCTGCTCAAACACTGTTCTTAAGGGACAGGGGGGAAAAAAAGCGAGTGAGGTGTACATCCACACAACACCGAGCTGACAGGAGTGCTGGAACCAGAACAATCTGAGGAGGAGGCGGCGGCTGTCAAACAGCAGCTGAGAAAGAAGCTGACGGATTCAGTAAGGTGTGTGATTTCTAGGAATTGTGAGCAGGAACGGGGCCCGGCTGCTAAAAGACGCGAGAAAATGCATCTCCAAACTGTAATCTTTACTCTGTACTTATTTATCCTGCCCATCCAAAAATGAGCAAATGCCCACAAAAAAAAAAAACAAAAAAAAAAAAACAGGAGTCTGGTGGAAAAGAAATTAATCGAAGCTGCAGAATCTGCTTACAACCTTTTGAATACACACGCAGGTTTTAGTGAGTCCATCTACAAATAATCTGCAGCCTTTTCAAGGGATTAAGCCACAAATGCCACGAAATAATCCCTCAGTGATTTTTTTCTTCTTCTTTAAGATCCATAAACATAATTGTGTGGAAATCTCAAGATGATGCTCAGTTGGCATTTGAGATGCAGGATGACAACGATAAGCAAGAAAATAAATAAATAAATGGTCAGTCCAGCTTTGCTCAATTTTTCAAGAGGATGGGGTTTGGGTGGGGCTGGGGGATCCTTCAGTCTGAAACTGTGCTTTTATTTTGACAGTTTAAGGAGCGTTCAAATAAATATTACCCGTCAGACAGGCAGAGCAGATGTGACTGCAGGACTCCATCTCCTGCAGCTGAGGACGAGGCAGCGGCCATCGGCACGTCCCAAAGCCACAGTTCATTTACAGCCGGGCCCTGAACCGGCCCCCAATGTCCCGTGTTATCAGAATGAATCAGCAGTGCTGATAAATTAGCCGCTCGGAAACACGCGGAGAGGGGCCTGTCAGCTAATGTGCGCGCGTTTGTGTGATACTCATATGCAATGCTTAATGTTGTGGAACCAATTCTGTCGTTTCCATTATGTAAATACATTTGCCTCAGCACTATATTTTATGTATTGTCTCCCTTGTCTCAATTACTTGGGCTATTAAAAATCAAGAGGTTATGGAAATGAGATGCAGTTGTCTGTTTGTAGTTTGATGACAAGTGCAAAGTGTTTATGAAAGCTCGTTATGCATTCAATTGCAGTCGGATACGTCAACACGCTCCGAGCGTTCATCCATATTCCACAATGCAATGGGGTGGCACGTCAGTATCTTCGAGCATAAACAACACAAACGGTCGTGTTATCATCTGTTATGCGTATAAATAAATAAAAATAAATACGCTGTTTCATTTAAATCTTCCTCCCCTTTTATGGAGCGGGCAAGAAAATGAGGGGAAAAAAAAGGGAAGAGTTTGTGGCCTGTGCCGGAGCAAACAAGTGCTCCATGATTCAGTTTAGTGTTAATTAGACAAATAAGAATACCTGAGGAAATAATCAGCAAGATTTTTCTTTTTCTTTTTTCTTTTTAAAGAATCAAAGCATTCACTGACATATTAAAATAACTTCTTTCTTGATCTTTTTTTAAATGTCACTTTGCAGCTTTTTTTTCCTCCCCCCTCTGTGAAGTGCAGCATGAAGGAAGTTTGGGGTAAAATTACTCAGCAATCACGGATTAATATTAAGAGCAAGCAACGCTGCGTTTTCACTTGTGACCATTTTTAAAATACACACCCTCTCAAACTGAGAGGTGCTGAGGTGAAAATGTTTCATCAGCCAGAGTGCTGTGAATTGTATTATATATATATTTTTTATTTTGCATCATATACATAATATTTCACAAAGGTAAGAAGCTCACTGGCAGAAAGGATGCAGGGCATTCAACCACACAAGGGATTTGTTTACCATGAACCCTGTCAGCATCCATTACAATACGGCTACAGGGACAGACGCTGAGCCTTAGGGGGGAAAAACTCACTGTTATTATGTTTCAGTCAGTGGAAATCAGCATGCTTTTCTGTTTTCATTACACATATAATTGGCTATTTTACAGTTTGCCTCCAATTGTTAATCCACTGACTTCTTCATTAGGGGCTCCGTACAGGAGGTGAGAAGATTGGAATTAGAAACAGGCACAAATAAAAAAAATATTAAGACAAAGTTATTTTGAAGGATTAGACAAAATAATTGCATTCTCCTGCTCCTTTGTCTCCCTGTTGCAGGCCCATAACTGATTCTGAAACTTGGAGGCTTCTCAGTATAGCAGCACAGCACTGCAGTTTAAACCTCTGATGGGGTAAAAATTCTGTTTAAATGAGACAAAAAAAAAAAAAGGAATTATAGGGAATATATTACAGGATATTACAGTGCATCGTAGTGTAGAGGATGCTGCTGTTTAATTATGCTACATTTTTTTAATATTTAAACTTGCTAACAGAAACTGATATGGTAATCTAATTAAAATTGTGGAAGAAATCAGTGAAGAAGTGAAACGGGATTCATGTCCTAATCGGTGCTTTAATTAAAAAAAAAAAAAAATCAGTGCTAAATAGTGAAAGCAAGCACGAGAGCGCATTTAAACCTGCATAAAAGCGAATTAATAGTTTTATTCTCTGTTCGGTGAGAGACACAATGAAGGCTCTGTGAGGACAATAAACGCAGCAGCAACTAAACTTTACAGGAGAGAAGACGATGCGTCATTTAAAGCGGCTGCTACTGTTTACGCTGTTTCCGTCCTAAAGAGAAATATGATCTTCTTCATTGTCACATCTCAAATATGCACAATCCAAAGCCGCCGCGGAGCGCAGCGCAACAGAGCAGCGCCAGGGTGCAGACTCGACCGGGCTGCCGCCGTGCGCTCCGATGCCCCGCCAAGGTGCGCACGACCTCTGGAGAGAAAAATCACGAAAAGGAAACAAGTGCTGTAAAGTTTTTACCTTTCCTCTTAGATCGCCTCCTCCTCCTCCTTCTCAGCTTGCATTTCACCTGGCCGCCCTGAGCCCCCGACGCGCGGCTGTTGTTTCCAAGTACGGATGCCATCAGCGCAGCCTTTGGAGCGAAGCGCAGAAATAACTTGAACTCGGCGGCTCGATTCTCCTTTGTACTTGTCTAGCGTCAGCCTCCGTTGCTCTCTGATAACGCAGCGTCCTCGGCTTTGACGCACACTCGGACTATATTTTCGGCTCTTCCTCTTCTTCTTCTTCTTCTTCTTTTTTTTTATCCCTTCAAACCAGGGAGGGGGGTCGCGTCTCGCTGTTCCTGTATCACCTCAGAAACTCCAGCTCGCCTCCAGCTCACAGAGAGACTGTTTGCAGCGCAGCGTGGCAGCTCTCAGCAGCACTGATACCGGCACCCTGTCTACTCCGCTCCTCTCAGGCAGTTTTGCCTCGCCTCTGCAGAAATTTTGGCATCAGCCACTTTGAATTCAATCATGCAGGACGCCTATCTATTTGCTGCCGAGCTTTCTAATTAGGGTCCAATCCGGGCTGTCTGGGAGGTGTGACATCACCAGCGACACCCACCAGCTCACACCCTTTCTTCACCCGCTGCTTTTCTAAATGTTTTGTCTCATTCCGCGCACTTTTACTTCACTTTTCGAACAGGGAAACTGGTGTGTGTGTATGTGTGTGTGTGTGTGTGTGTGGGAGGGGGAGGGGGGGGTCAAAGGTCAGCCCGGAAGGGATCCTTGCTGAAGCAGATGTTTACCAGCATCAAAGTACTGAATACGGTCTTGTGCTTCCATATTCTCTGTACTGTATGCCACCCTGCTGCAAACCCAATCACCACTAACTTGAGGCTCAAAGAAGAGGCTGGCATTTTGGATGAGTCCGTCTCCTTTCTCTCCTTGTACAGTTGTTTGTCTCATAGGATTTAGGATTTGCAATTTTCTCGTGGGATTAATGTTCTGAAATAAATTCCCTCTCTGTGGTCTAAAGTCATAGATGTCTACAAAGGAAGATTATTCTCAGATGCATAATGCTCAGCTGTCTTTTCAAAGGCATCTTTATTAGACTTTTTTTTCTTTCTTTCTTTACACACAATTTTCCAAACACGTCTTACGAAACTACTTTTATTCTGAAAATCCTGTTTGAATTTTGCAGGTGACCTTCATCACACATGGCAAAAACTCTTAACGGTGTGTTGTATCCATGAAGTTTGAAGATTGTGACATTTTGGCATTTTTGTGTGAAAGCGCAGTGTGAAGGCTTTCACAAAGCATTTGTGGTTTTCCTAGCTGCAGGTAATTGTTTTATTCCCCCGGCCTCTGCAGCAGAAGGTCAGGTGTGCGTTGGGAGGAGGCGCTATAGTACTGCCGGACACATTCAGGAGCTTGGAACAAATGTGGGTTTGTTAAGCTCTAATCAAGAATGCATTAAGCTTGTATAGCTGTTTCTTTTCTCTGTGTGTGTGTGTTTTTTATACACTCGGTGAATAAAGAAAAGAGTGTGATATTTAAAACCTAACAAAAAAGCTGGCCTGCTGTTGCCTTGATTTCCCCCCCCCAAAAGATCCCCTTTACCTTCACAGGGTCCCAGCCGCTTTAGTTTTCATGATAAGAAAAAGAAAAAGCAGCGCTTTTGCTGAAAAACCAGCACGACACGTTTGCTGATGTCAGATTGAAAAGTCACTTTGAGGCTTTGTTGTTTGGGTGGAAACATTTCCTCCCAGCCTCAGGGGCATGGAGAAAGAGAGGGAGAAAGAACGAGAGAGAGGGTGCCGGGGCCGTCCGCCAGGCTGCAGCCTGCCCTCAGGACGCCCACAAATATCCATGTAAATTGCAGTTTAAGAGAAATCAATATAAGTGACAAGTTGCCAATGCCACTATCTAGGGCAGTAATGAAGGTGTGCTGGCAGGGGGGCTGGAAAATACACAGATAACAGCAAACAGGCTGAGTGGGACGGAGGTACAGGGTAGAGGAAAGTGCATGTGTACACACGTGTACAGCAAGGTCATCAAATGATGGATTCAAAGATCCACTAACTAACCTATGAATTTACTGCATCAGGGCTCTACAAACACAAGGGCATTAATTGGCTGTTTTGTATCTGTAAAAAATGTTCTGAGGAAAAAAACAGGCAAAAGAATCACTGGACTTTCTCAGATGTTCAGGCAAGATCAACATTTTGGAGCTATTTAATGGAAAAAAACAAATGTTGTACTCAGAAATATACTTTGTGTGGTGTGTAAATACGTCTTCCAGCAAATTGGTGTGTTCTCATGAACAGAATTAATCCATTAAAAATACATAGGGGTGGGTGCCAGTTTGTGGAAGCCGCCATGTTGCCCGTTATCTTGAAGACAGTGGCTGAGACGGACATCACTGTTCTGCCTAATCACATTTCATGTATGCGACTAGAGACCGGCCACATACATAGTACGCCTTGTAAGTCACTTTTAAAGATCACAAGTAGTTCTTTCAAACTATATATGACGATTTAACATTTGGACATGAATATTTTCATCATCTCTTTCTCCTCCCTCATTTCCACCTCCTCCTCCTCCTCACCCCAAATCTCATCTCCTGAACTGAAATCAGGGCTCTAACACACAAAAATGTACATAAACGTGGAATAAAAAAACTCCTCATGTTGTCACAATTACTTATTGTCTACACAGCTGACAAGAGCCGGCTAAACAACAACAGCTGGTTATAAGCTAACATTATGCCAGCTAATGTTCGGCTCGAGTGTCCTAAAAATCACACCTTCCCTCCAATAAACACTTTGATTACATTCTTACATCATATGAGAGTTTATTCACTAAGTTTTAGATCCACTTCAAAGAGAGTTTCACTAACGCCGGCTCACAGCGGCCATAACAGCAGCGCTTACCAACAGAAAAGTTCAGCACAGCCTCAACAGCTCACCTCAGTGTTGCTATCATTGGTCACAAGTGAGCTTCATTGACTCATCAACTCATCAGTCTCCTTTCACAAAGTTTTAAAGCTTCCTCCAGAGTAAATAAACGTGGACACATATTGGCAGGTGAGGCAAACAGCGGGCTGACACCGTGCACTCGCTACAGATGAAACGTGGCCGGAGTTGTTTGTCCTTCAGCGGCGACTGTAGCTACGATTATGCACTTGAATTGGGAGGAGTAAGAAAACAGAACTCAGGTGACCGCAGTCTGCAATCTACTGACATCTAGTGATGAGATTTTGCACACTGTACCTTTAAAAAGAGCTCATTTTGTTTAGACGTAAACTCAAAGAAAGCTAAATGAAGTGTGTTATGGAGCTGGACTCTTGTTTAAGAAGCTAGTAGCAAGAAATGTTTGCTTCTGTCAACTAAGTCATTAACGGCCTTTTAGCTAAAGTGGAAAATCAGTCCAGAACACAGTCAATTAAAAGGTTACCTCAGATTTATCGATATTGATCTTGAGAGGTGGCATAACGAGGTGTGTGAAAATTTTCTCTGTAATCACTATAATTCACTTAAAGGGGCACTCACTGATTTCTTGCACAGAAAAACTCACAAGAAACTGATTTAAAAAAAAACTGCAGTAGATGAAGCTGAGATGTTTTTTGGTTTTTTTTTGGCAGATGTGCTATTAAAAAAAAAAAAAAAATCCCACAATGCATATTTTGTCACACGCCCGGCCTGGAAAACAGCCAGTTCTTCTTAACAACATTGCTCCATCCCACTGCACAACAAAAGGCCATGTTTTTTAAGAAAATCTGACAGTAAACTAAAAAACCTCAACGGTGACATCATCAGGGTTGCACTCGTAACAAGCTTGTGAATAAAAACCAGTGGAGTGGCCCTTCAACGCTGAGCAATGCAAAGAAAAAGAGAGTGCTGTTCTGCAACTCATTTTAGAAATACACGCTGAGGTTAAACCAGGGCACGGAAAAATATCCGCATGTGACAGCTTGTGCAAAATGAACACCAAGCAGGTTATGGAACGTTCCGGTCTTCCTGTGTTTACTTAGGAGACTTATTTTGCCAAACACTTGGCATTAGTTTGATGTCATATCTATGGATTAAAGAGTTAGATTTAAATTGTGATTACAGCAAACACGTGGCAACGGCTCCTCTTTTTCCATCATCAAATCAGGCACCTGCAATCTAAGATAAGGAGGCCAATCAGTGCACTGCTCAGACATTCATTTTCTGCACTTTTGATTTTTTTATAATATATAAATAAATATATGTATTTGCTGGAATATGGCTGTCTTAAAAATTAAGAAACAGTTGGTTTCCTCTCAGAGTTCTTTTCCTGCACCAACTGTGATCCCTCTCTCCTTTTTCCCCCTTGTGCTGTCTTCATTATTAGAATAATTAATATACCACACTCTCTCGGTGTTCAGGTAAGGTTGTCTCCATGGTAATACATGTGTTGTGCTCTAATCAAAATGCTGCAATTACCAGTTGTTTTTCATGACTCTCAGCTGAGAACCAGTTCGTGTCAACATTCAGCAGTTCTTTAGCCTTGAGACATCTCTGCAGGAGGAATGAAAGCTGTTATGCCTCTCGAGACGTCTTCAGCTCGTGGTACTGTTCGACAACCCAATCTGAGTCGCAAATATCTGCTATTTCCACTGCTTGCTTTGACGTCTTAGCAGTTTTTTTAAGCACTGTTTGGAGCATTCACTTAGCGTTGTTGCCTTTAAGATGTGACACTCTTCTCCCCCAATCTCACGAAACCTTTTCATAAAGAGGAAACAAACACGAATGAGAATGTTGCGGTTTTAAAACGTGTCAAATGAAACAATGATGCCACTTGATGGAAATAACAGGAATTTAATGAGAGCAAGTTAACCTGCTTATCAACCCTCCCAGTTAACACAGTGGAACTGGAAGCTTTTGGAGGCCCATCATCAGTCTCGGGGTGAGTATTGACTTTAAGCTTTACTGATTTTTTTTTTTTTTTTTTTTCCAGGCAATGGGGTGGAAGTAGTGAAGGTGGGGAGGATTAGGTGGCTGTGGTCTTATCAGGTGCTCAGGCTCCTCACAAGGCGGGCGACTGGGAGACTCACACACACACACCTTCATCTCCCTTCCACAGCCGGTTTGCTCCTCAGACTCTAATCCAGCAGCACTTATAAGTCAGGGTGCACTCGCGTACCGCGTGCCGCATCCGCACTGTGCAAATAATGAGCATGTGAGAGGGTGTAAACAGGCTGTAATGCCTAAGATGTGCATTTCTGCCTTTATTCTGCAAATTTATTAGCTAAAAGCAGAATTGCTGTGATAGTGAATTGCAGTACTTCTGATCTTTTCTAACTTTTAGACCTGTGTATAAATTGGTCAGTCAATTCAGGGACGTGCTATATGATATCTGGGTTTTACAGCATTCCTTCTATATTTGTCCCTTAGTGTGTTCTGTTGCAGGGAGTTTGATAGGCCTTCCCCAAACTGGAAGGCCCTATCACATTCACCCTGCATAACTTTTAAATTGTAATAATTTCTCATTCTGTGTTTATTAAATTTGTGAAGGAGGCAAATTCTAGCTAAAATGATGCGTTTCATCTGAATAATACCATTGGCCACAAACAAAATGCTAACAAGCCCACGCTAAGCAGTTATAATGCTGATGTTCACTGTTTTAGTGAAAAGCGTTAGCACGACAACCGTGTACAGGAAACGTTCCGATTGTCGATCTCACGGTGGTGCGAAGGACATTTTGGGAGTTTAACAGAGTCAGTGGGATTAAACCTCTGAGCACCAAGAGCAGCAAATCCGCAAGTGTAAACACTAGAAGAGGATGGCAGCGATGTGGCAGCCAATCAGATGTGAGTCTGAAACAGGGCACTTCGGAATAGAAATCACCTGGATGCTAAAGATGGAAGTAGTACTGCCCCTGCCCCCGAAGATCCAATCAACACTCCAAAAAGGGGAAATCTATTTAAGCCAATGATGTTGTTGTGTTTTGTGCTTGCATTGTATGAGTAAAACCCCTTTTTAAAACATATTCTGTGGCAAAGTCAAACTCTTTTTTTTTTTTTTTTTACTTCTTTATAACTTTAACTGGTGATTTCATGTGATTTTTATGTTCCAGTGACCACTGACATAAAAGTTAGGACTCTCTCTTTGATGCAAGATGGCTGCTAAGCTGCATGACTCTGAAATACAGTGACTTGTAGTGACAACTGGCAAAATACCCGCCAGTGCCACGAACTGGGGTTCAGAGTTATACATATGTCACCTTTGAGGAGTGCGATTGAAGCAGCTACAAATTTGATTCAAGGATACCGCCGAGTGACATGTGACAGGGTGGAAATATATTAGAGGGCTGCCTAAGCACCATCGATGGCTTTCATTCTTATTTAAGGATGAAGATCATTGTTAACCACGCTGTCTTACACACTAAGAAACAGAGGGATGAGAATGGACCTAAAAAGGTACGAAGGCTTTGTCGCTCCAGCTGTACCCTAGTGGAGTACAACATTGTACCTCTAAATCTAGGAACAATTTTGTACCTAATTGTCTGTACCTTTAAAAGAACATTTCTGTACCTCTGGTGACAAATATGTGCCTTTATGTACAGGTACAAAACTGTACCCATTACAAAGGTACAAATTATGTACCCAATGAGGTACAGCTGGAGCGACATGGCTAATGGTACCTTTTGAGAGACAAAAACAAACCCTTAGATTCACAAAAATATTCTTTATTTATCAAAATGTATAATTTAAAATCAGTTCATTGAGTTTAAAACAAGAACTGAATAGAAGAGAGAAGAATGAAATGTTGAAAACAAAGTATATACTGAAGGCTGTTATAAAGGCTTCACCTAGGCCCGTGCAGTGGCATACATCTACTTTACTTTCACCAGACTGGGCCCAGCACTGGTCATCACCGTCTTCCACTTATTATCCATAAGTTGAATGGTTGGATAGGGTGTAGCAGCATCTTTCTATATAAATTACAAAAATAAATAAATAACCAAGCAGCAAAAGACATTGTTCCAATTAATTTATGTAAAATAATTTAAAGACCTTAGTGCTAAGTTACAAGTTTAAAATATTAAGTAATACAACTTTAAATATGTTAAATTCTGTCAACCTCATCAATATACACAAACACATTATCAATTATTATTGTTAAAGGCAACAAGTAATTGAAATCTAACCAAAATAACAAAAGCTAGAAATGCAGCTTCTAGTTCAAGTGAATTTGGCTGAGTTTTTTTTTTTTTAGGATAGATGGTGTAGCTGAGCTGAAGGGAGCTTTAAAGGAGACCGCACAGCTAATACAAACCCCAAATAAAGTACTTAAACAAAAAAAGATGGAATTACTTAGCTCTTGTGACAGTACTTCACTAAAATACTAATATTCTGAAATTGCAGAGAAGTTGGGTAATGCCCTGTGCACATAACATGCTAGGTACTGTTAGCATGTTAGTCTTAAATTTTAAATGAATGGTGACTGAGTTAGACCATGAACATGAATAGGTCAGGTTACTTACCACTGAATCTTCTTGCCTCGTCTTCATTCATTTTTATTCCAGCTTTAGATATTTTTTGAATAAGTTCTTCGGTGGACAGGCTGCATAAAACCGGATAGTCCGCCATTTTACATTTCTGGTGCCTTTTTTTGTGATCTGGGAGGAAACACCCCACCCAACACTGACTTTTACTGGTACACTTTTGTACCATTTGCTCTGACAAGTGATTTTGTACCTCTGATGGTCCACAGTAAATCACCCCAAGGGTCCATCTCTGTACTTAGAGGGAACTTTCCTGATAAAAGTACCTTTTGGGTACAAAAATTTACCTTTATTTTTTTGTGTGTATGATGATCTTAACTGGAAGACACATCTGTGCACGCAGCTGCTTATTAATTTCCAGGCTGAGATTCTTATGAGATGATATTTGCTTGAAAGATAAGCAACACGCATAATTTTAAGCATTAATCCACAAATAGTGAGCATCAGGTGTGAAAAGTGTCCCCATCTACATTTTGTGAACGAGACACATTTTGTGTCACATTCACAAAATTCACCAAATTAATTTGATCTGAAATTAAACATTTCTTTCCCTTCTTTCTATCTCGCATCCCTTAATTAGTGGAACCATAGGCGAGCTTGCCTATGCTTAAAAATGACTCTGCCCAATAATAAAGTTCCAATTTATATTCAGGTGTGAGAATCAGTCACATCTGATGGCTTTAGATCTGCTTTGTGGGTGCACATTCCCCCAAGAAGCAGATGCATGAAACAGGTGGACATTCTGATAAGCGACATCCATCTGAAAACAGGTTTCAAGTGATGTCAGTATGAGGAGAGGAAGTAGCGTTTTTGTCACAAGTTGGGTTTATTTTTGTTTGTTTGTTTGTTTTTTTTACAGCTGAATAAGAAATCCAGCTCCAGCTGTGAATATGATTTAGAAGCGAGATAAGCAAATGCTTAACAGCATGCGTGAAGCAGGCTTTTGGATGTCCTCTTCCTTTTTTCCGGAGACGTTAATGGAAAGCTGGTCAGCAGAATGAAAGAGGAGCACCAGGAAGGGCAGCAGTGACAAGAAACTGCCTTTTCACACGGTCTCCCTGCTGCTTGTGAAGAGACCAGCAAATGGAGGTAATGCATTGCACAAGAATGCATGTGACCAGGTAAACGATATCATGAATTGAGCTAACTATGCCCTACTCTGTTAACAATTACCATCACAAACAGTGTTAATTGCTAGCTGCAAACTGCTGGCCCACACCTCATTCCAAGGTTGCTTTACCCAGCCATATTTCAAATCTGAAAGTGACATTGAACATTTCATTTTGCAGCACATAGCTACAGCCAGGGGGTCTAAATTCGTGCTGATGAACTGCCGCCAATGCACCTTTTCTTCAGCAACAATCTCCTTTGAATTACTTTTTCTTTTTTCAACCTCACCCCACCCTTCTTAAGTGACACCCATTAATCACATTAGGTCTTTGGAAGAATTGTCTGCAGAGCGTCAAGTCTTGGCTGACCCCAACATTTGGAGAGTGAAGATAAAGACATTGCACTGACAGCTCTGAAATAGCCCCTTTTTCGCGGGTCAGCGTTCAGGGGAATATGAATATTATTATACATAAAAAGAGGGGGGAAAACAATTGAGTTTTTACTTCACAGGAAGTAAATGACATTGGGAATTCTCAGTCTGTCTGCTGCTGTAGATAGATTGCCTGAGTAGGATTCAAATTGCCAAAGTTTTCCGAAAGCTCCATGTATTGATTTGATACGCACTGCCCAAAACATGTGAGTAAAAGGAGCTCATCATAAAAGAATGCCTCCCTAATGTTATTGCTGTATTAGTCTTCATTTTTTGCTATCTGGAAACCAAACATCTCCTGACATACAGGCTAATAAAATACTCTGGGAGTCAATGGCGATTGTGTTTAATATTGGATTCCTTAATTTCTGAATGCATTGAATATTATGGCGCTCTTTGTGAGTCTACATTCCAATCAAAATGTCTCTATGAATAAGAACTAAAATCATTGCCCTTAATGTCAGGAAACATTATCAGCTCTGTGGTTTAGTACAATGGAGCCATTGTGTTCAGTGGTGAGGGGAGCTTATCAGTGAAAGACAGCAAAGGAGAAAGGGACGGAGGAAATGAATAGAATAAAAGTAAATTTGATCTCTGATTTGCAATGGAGAGTTACTTACAGTGCGGGATTAGGACACCTTGTTCAACCGAAATTAAAATCATTTTCTTGCAAAGATATCAGCACACGTGTCGGTGGTTGCTTTGACTTTTGTAAGCGGGGTGCCGTGCATTTTTTTCATCGTCGTGAAAAGTTTAAATTCATCATATTGATTTATCTAGATTAGCTCCACGGAGGAGTCCATTTTATTTGTTCTCCGCTGTGAAACATCCATTATTAATTTAGACATAATGGACTGAGCCTGCTCATCTTATTCACACTTTAATGATTCATTATTTGATGTTGCATTTAATAAGAATATTGAATAAAACAATTTAAAAATGTATTTTTCCTCAGGTTAGCTAGCCAGCACTATTGGCTATGAGGTAGGAAAGTTCACATTTTCCACATTTACTTCCTGTTTATACTCACAGTTAAACTTTTGACTGACATCGCCCGGTTTGCAGGATCTGCGCTGTATATAAAATATGGATGTGGTTTCTGGGTCTGAGTAATGAAGGCAAATGAGAAAGTGCCTTAAATGTGCCAAACCTGGGGTTTAAAAGCTAAGTTCTTTCCCTTATTCACAAGAGGTCACTACATGCTTGATTCAGCACATTTTTATGATGCAACTCTTCCAGAGCTTTGTGTCTCCTCCTGGTCTTGAGGTCAGTGTTTTTTCATGTTTTAGGCAACTGTGTTAACCACTACACTATGGAACAACGACAAGAGTACCAATATTAATACTATTGCTACTACTACTACTGATAATCATCATCATCGTTGCGGATGCTGAATTTGTAAGTTTTCTAACTTCCAAAAAAATGAGCAGTCTGTAATTTTTACGGTAGTTTCAAATCATTATTTCCCCCATTGTATGTCTTTATGTACCCTAACTCCACTTTAATGGGTGGGCCAATCTGAGCAAAACTTTACACAAACATTGTCACACATACACTGATTATTAAGATCTATTCATCATCCCCCTGCGAATGCGATGTTTTGTTTTGGTGACTGGAAAAACAAAACATCGTATTAGTAGCAATCATGTCAACACAGCCCGGCTAGCTCAGTCGGTAGAGCATGAGACTCTTAATCTCAGGGTCGTGGGTTCGAGCCCCACGTTGGGCGTGTAAGTTTTGGGCGGCGTGATGGTTAGCACTGTTGTCTCCAGCCCCCCCGCCCCTGCTTGAGGATCCTGCGCAGTATCTTAGCTGTTCCCAGGGCTGCAGTCTTCTGCACAGAGATCTTGGATGTCTTTCCTGGAATCTGCTGGAGCCATTCTCCCAGTTTGGGGGTCACTGCTCTGATGACCACTGTTACCTTCACCTTCCACGTCCTCTCTAGCTCTTCTCTGAGCCCTCGGTATTTGTCGAACTTCTCGTGTATTTTTCTGCTTGCCATCACTTGGTATTGCAACATCCATCACTACGACCTTCTTCCTTTGTTTGTCCACCACTATGTCCGGTTGGTTAGCCATCACAAGTTTGTCTATCTGTATCCGGAAGTCCCACAGGATCTTAGCTCTGTTATTCTCAGCCAATCTTGGGGGCGTATCCCATTTTGACCTCAGGACTTCCAGGTCATACTTGGCACAGATGTTCCTGTATACTATGCCGGCCACTTGGTTATGGCATTCCATGTATGCCCAGCCTTCTAGCATCTTGCACCCTGTTGTTATGTGCTGGATTGTCTCAGGGGCGTCTCTGCACAGCCGGCACCTGGGGTCTTGCCTTGTGTGGTTGTACACCTCAGCCTCTATCGATCTTGTGCTCAGAGCTTTTTCCTGTGCTGCCATGATTAGTGCCTCTGTGCTGCCTGTCAGTCCAGCTTTGTCCAGCCATTGGTAGGATTTTCCTCTATCTGCCACTTCTTCTATCTGCCGGTGGTACATGCTGTGCAGACGCCTGTCCTTCCATGATGATTCCTGTTCTTCCTCCTCTTCTTTCTCAGGTTCCTGCTGCCTGAGATATTCACTAAGCACATGATCCTTTGTGGCCATCTTCCTGATGTATTCATGGATCTTTGTTGTTTCATCAAGGACAATGGTTCTGACACTCACTAGTCCTCGGCCTCCTTGCTAACTTTTTTTTTTTTAAACATGAGATAAATTTGCATTTAACCCTTTGAAAATGTGCTGGCCCATGGGAAATGAATTATGGCTTAGGTATCTTAGGTAATGTTTCTGTGGATTTGCAGCAGGATTTCATTGTCTGATCTGATTAAACACTTTATATACTGTACAGTTTTTTTTTTCAAATTTTAATTCTTATTGATACAAGAGAAACAAGTTTAAGCTCAAGCTACATAATTTCATGTTTGTTCCTGTTGTCATTTGTGTTTTCAGGCAGATGGAGAGTGATATCTGCA
Organism: Archocentrus centrarchus; assembly: GCF_007364275.1. Taxonomy (NCBI): domain Eukaryota; kingdom Metazoa; phylum Chordata; class Actinopteri; order Cichliformes; family Cichlidae; genus Archocentrus; species Archocentrus centrarchus. Next base: position 13,021,796 of record NC_044365.1, on the reverse strand, counting down.
GAGACAGATGGAGAAAGCCGCTGTAGAGCTCCTGAAGGTAAAGACGCTTGTTGTGCCAGGTCTGATCAGGCTGAATTCTGCAGCCAGAAGGGAAATGATGTACAGCTACGTTTGGGGTTTTTATGCTCATTGGTGTCAGGCAGGTAAAATTCTGGAAACTCCCCTGACCTCCCTGACGGCAGATTTCAAGTGCAAACCTAAAAATCTGTGAAATTAAAAAAAAAAAAAATCAGCTCTCTGAAGCTCTGTTGTGGACATGCGTAGCACAGTTTTCCTGGCACTCTGTTTGTTTTACGCCTCATGCAGACATTATGAGCTGTACCGGCTTTGACCTGACAACCAAGAGGGGGACAGGGATGTATGTTTGGAAAAAAAGAAAAAAAAAATCAAATGTCAGCAGAGCTTAGTTCTGATCAAACATCCTGCTCAAACTGATAGCAGCCTGGATGCTGGAGCTGCTCGGGAACTGGCTGTAACAGAAAATGAGCAAAACTAAATCAAACAAACACTGATGCTCTCATGCATGTCTGATTTTTTTTTTTTTTTTTTTAAACGATTCACTAAACCTGCTTTTAACTAACCCACAATTGCACACTTGCACATGCATATTTGGATATCTGCCGCATACTTGCACAAAACATCAGCACCACCGCATGGGAAAATTAGTAAACAGAAGCTTATCATTTTCCAAAAGATCCTAAAGGCCTTGAAGCTCAGCTGTATTCCATTTTGAAGACAGAGATTAATTGCCTCTTTTCCGCCCCGACAGTAATCCTTGAAACTGCCTCTGCTTGGTGCAACAGCGTCTCGGCCTAACTCCACTCTTCTCACACAGATCAAGGATGCCACCACAAAAAAGTCAAACAGACCTTCACTTAGAACTGCGCACACATTTTTTTTTTTTTAACTACAGCACTAATATCCACCTCATTAGCACTTTAAAGCTAGCACCCACAATTACTTAAAGCCTTGCGTGCGTTTGTAGCATTAAAGAGTCACAGTTGTGAGAGTGGCAGGAGGTTTGGCGAGTAACAATGACGCTTTGCTCACATTATTCGACGAGGAATTGAGTTTGTTAATCTCACAATGCAAGCAGAATTGGAAGCTTGGGTGCAGCGAGTCGTAGCACTCGTGGATGGACAACTCTAATACCCCCCCCCCCCCCCCCCCCCCCCCCCCACAAATAAAACCGAGATCAGACAGGGCGCATTTGTTGTTTTCCTGTGATATTTGCAGGTCTTAAAAATCCAACCAGCAAAGTGCAGTTTTAATTAATTTCCCCATCTTTGTTTGCGAGACTGTGCGTGCGCACAATGGCAGCATATGGTGCGCTCTGTTTTGCAAATCCTCGAAAATCCAGACCACCGCGGGATTTGTGACTGTAACAGATGAGCTTTTGATGATTATGAGGTTGCTGGTGGTCATCAGCGCTGGAAAGGTTGCGACTTCAACTCGGCAGAGTGGCATATGCCGGGCGCGGATGGTGAGAGGTCATCCAGATCTTCCGCCAGCACCAGCCATTTCATTACACCAACAGATGGCTGCAGGGATTTTACCATTAGAAGATCCTTCTGCTGAATCGTTTTCATATTGTCAAAGTTATCACACTCACGTCGCTTCATCACTGCTGACGTTAAACACATTGTCACTTCTGAGTCTCTGCTTTCATGAAAACAAGACTATGAGTAATCAAGTGAAATCAGCTGGTTTTTGACTAAATGAGCGTCAAACTTGGTGGTTTGCACATGAAATATTATGTGTTTTAAGATTAATGAGGATTAGGGTTATAGGATGCTTTTCACTGCATTTGCCAGAGATGAATCAAAGGCTGATTGGAAGTCACAAAAAGCTCTCAGAAACCAAATCCTCCCTCGGCAATTAACTTTGTATGCGCTGAGGACGTGGCCGATTTTGAACTTGACTTTGCGGGAATCAGCTGAGTGATCCCCCCCCCCCCCATTCTCTACCACAACAGCATCATGTTATCACTGCATTGGCACTGATTACAAGGCTCCATTGACCAGGGCTGCATGCGTTTCTGTCCTCCAACGATGCCGGTGCATGAATAGGATGTAATCAATCTTTGATCCAATCAGAGGTCGGTGTCTGGGTGACTGACAGAGAGGTCTCTGTGGGACTCTGATGAGGCCAGAGTTAAAGGGCTCTCGGGGGACGGGAGGCCACGACAAAGAGATCCTCTGAGCAGCAGTGACTCTCTGAAATGAATTTAGTGAGTGCTGCTGAGCATCTATCTCCTTTTTCTGTTCAGCCTCAAAAAAGCTTTTATAATTGTATATATAAAAAAAAGATTTTGCATATTTGTTTTAAAAATAAAAACAATATTTCTAATTACAAATACACAATAGCACATAAAAGTTAGTCCTTATGTAAGAAAATACTACGAACCTCACAATTCCTGCTGCAAAGATGTTTGTACTTAAAGAACAGCCTTTACTATCTTTTGTGCAATCCTGCAGCCATCTGCATTTTATATTTATAGTAAGGGCACACAATGATGGCTGCAGCAAGCAGCCAGGGAAGCCTCAATAGCACAACTTCTTCATCTTCTGAATGCTACAATTAGCAGCTTTAATTAATACACACTTCAAAGAGGCTCAGAAGAACGTCTGCAGCCACCTAAACTTTAAAGGACAGTTCTTTGCAGGAGCTCATGTTGTAATGGACTAACTATTTACTTTGTCTTCAAATGATGGGAACTTTCTGAGTGGATGCTCTCGGAAACATTGAATTCCCTCACAAGAAAATAGCATTCGCTCCCTGCAGACAGCTCAGTAACCGGTCCTGCTTCATCACGGCACCAAGTCATTGCAAAGAGCCGAGCTGTAGCCGGCGCCGTTTGAACGAAAACGATTTAAATGCAGGATTCTGGTTAATGGTGCAAAAATTGAACCCAGAGAGGGCCTGTCTTTGGAGACAATTGCGTCTATAAATATTAAGATAGAAGAAGAAAATGCAGAGGACTCCATTTTAAGTGAACTGATGTTCGCAGCTGTGAACTGTTGTGCTACTTTAAAACAAATTACTTTTGGATTTAGTCCCCACCACCACCTCCTGCCCTGCGAACATAATGATGCTATGACATGTTCTGCCTGCAATCAAAGCATCATATTTGTGGTTGAGCCAAATGAATGCAGTGGTTGAAAGTCAGCTCCTCCGTGTGAACAGTAGATGGTGGTAGTAAACACTTTTACATGTAGCTCAGACAGGGACAGCAGGCTGTCACCTCCTTCACACTGTACAGCAGAATCCACCTTTTACTTTTATAATCTTTTTTCTTTTCCGAAAGCATCCTTTGGTAATCTAATGAGCTTTGAAAAATTGTTCCCACTCCTAACTCACCTTTTTTTTCCACACCCATGTTAACATTTTCCACAGATCAAAGACAAGTGTCATTACTTTCCCTCAACTCTGAATAACAATCAGGCATGAAGTCTACACAGTGTTCGACAAAACGCAGGAAGTGAGAGACAGAGCTGCTAAATCCCCCAAGTTAAGCTCCTCACCTCCTCCTTCTCTGAAGCGCCAGTCTTTCATCAGGCTGGTTTTATCGCTGCGTCAGAGCCCGGCGGCGTTTGAAGTTTCAAGCTTTTCCCTTCACTAAAACCGCACATCGAGGTGAGCGCCGGCAAAGACTAGATCCCCGTCAAGACGGACGAACGGGCTCATGAGTGCAGGAGGAAAGTAGGGTGAGAATTCGGCTCGGCTGTCGTTTGACATGCCAGACATGCATGAATGTTGGTGAGGTTTGTTTTTTTTTTCTAATGTGAAGGTGGGGAAATAAACTAAATGCACACAGCGACAGACAGTTCTTGTAGATTCACAAGTGGAGGGGATAAAAGCGCTGTCGATGCAAAGTAAAGCTGGCAGATCAATAACTGTGGGAACCAAAAGCCCTGCCAGAGACAATACCGTTCAAGGACCAGACTCATAGAGTAATGTAGACTCCAAATGGAAAATGTGAATATTCTGTGTAGTTGTCCAATTAACACTGTCATGCTTGGAGATGCAGTGTTGGCAGTGGTTTGACTTTAGGCAGTTTTACAAATAAGAACTGATCAGATCAAATCATTGGTGAACTCACCGAAAATAATCAGCTGACTCTCAACTATGCTTTACTGTGTCTTTCAGCTCTTTGTTTTTGTTTTTCATGAGGACAGCTTTTAAAAATTAATGTTTAGTAAGAATCGTTTGTGGGTTCTCTGTAACGTAGCTGCTTAATTCTTTGGAGGGATGAGGGGAGGTCTGGACCTGACCCTTCATTTGGAGAGTGCTCCATCTACATCTGTTTTCTGCAGCCTCCCACTCGTGCTTTGATTTTCTCCCACTGCATGTTGTTTGATGTCCCAAATTCCTAGCTGACTGGAAAAAACCCAGCTGGCTTTGTGCAAATGTTCACTGACGCATCGCAGCCACCGGTAATCATTTTCTCGTTCTCTGTATTTCTGTAATCTCTTCTCCTCTCTTTGTCGGTGGGCTAAGCTTGTACAGTCATCACTTTTTTAAGTCTTGCGCCGCTGTTAGGCACATCGTGGCGACGCTGGCAGGAACATGGCTCTCCCTCATTGTTTGTGAGTCATAACCAATTAGAAGAAACTCTGCCGACACGCTCGGCAGCACTGAGAGAGCGTGTGAATTTAATTGACGTATGAATGATTTTAGAAACGTTAAAAGTTCCTAAAATGTTTTTAAATCATAGTTTGGGTATCTTTTATATGTTAACCATAGTCTGGATACAGGCATGCAGCTGCTGCAGTGCTTTAAAGTCTGTTCTGCTTTTTCTTTGCTTGTTTCCCAAAAAGCTAAAGTTGGCTTAACTTTTAACTCTCAAGGGAGATATCATTAAAATAGTCCCAACAAACACGACTAATGCTGAGGGAGGATGTTCTCTTTAATCTGTAATGTATGTATACAAAAGAAAGGCCCAAAAGCATCTCGCTGCATGTCTTTGAATTGACAGCGCTGTGGGATAGTAAACTGGCTGGGGAATTCTTTTTTTTTTTTGCCTCTCTAGTTGGAATTGATTTCTTCAAAGGCGACTGTTGTTTTTTAATTAAACACTGAACTGGCTAATTGTGAAATTGATTCAGGTTGTGTTTTTCACTGTGTAGAGCAATACACTGGCACCTATATCTATATTTATCAGGGAAAGTAAAGCAGCTTGCACTCTCTGCCTGTCTTGCGCTTTCTAATTCTTGTGCTGCAGACATATCCAGGAACACACACAGGCAGTTTAGACCGTTTAATGCTGTAATCCCACAACTCTTCAAAATGTTTTGGAAGTTTCTCAGTAAGCTATACACATAACTGACAGTATGAGAGTCTTTTACTCAAAGCAAACCCTGTAAGCTCATCCTCAAAGTAGCTTGAAAGTCTGTATCAACAGCAGGATTATACATGGGACCAATCCGAACTTCAGAAGTGATTTGCACTTAGTTTACGCGTCGCTTCATGGGTGCATTTGGACAATTGAGCTATAATTGTGTGTTATGTAGACACATTCATGATAAACCTTTTTCTTTTCCCCTGCCAGTACGATTTATGTTGAGGGTGAGGTTAAATTTGCCTAGAAAATCGCATATCAAACCTCCACATCTGTCTTTCCTGAGGGCTAAAGTTACCTTCAGAAGCTCTATATTTCAACAGGGCATTTTGCCACTGGATTAATCATCAGGCCTTAAATTATTCATTGCTTATCCAATCTTGAAAAACTGTCCTCAGTTCAATGTAATTCCATAATTTTGCCAAGAAAAATTGCCCAGTGTGACACTGCCTGGGGCATCCTGGCAGTGGTCCACTGGCTCCCTCTTGATCTCTGCCCAGCGGTTCCTCTCCTTTTTAGGAAGACTGTTTTATTCTCCAAAATATACACAGTTATCCACAGTTCACACATGCAAGTACTTACTGGATTTACACCTCAGCTGAACACACTAGTTCAGTGTGTTCAGCTGAGATGCTCTTAAAGCAGAAATAATCTCACTGTTTCCAAATAGCTACGCAACAGTAGAAGGAAGAAGAGCACAACAGTTTTCTTACAACAGACACCCTCTGCCAGGTGACCCGACCGGGGTTGATCAAGCCCCAGCCTGTGTCCAAGCAGCTAACTACATCCCCCATTTTAGCCACAGCCATCTCAAAGGCTTCTCCGCCGCCTCTACACTGGTCCCTGTGACCTACACTGGCTCCATAGGCCTTGCTAAGCGAGTGGCCTTCAAATTGACCCCATTGATAGGCGTGAATATAGAGGGGTTGGGGCTTTAAGTTGCAACTGTTACTTACTATATATATCTTATATATTAGCTTAACTCTCTCAGCTAAGCTAATATATAAGATATATATTAGCTTAGCTTAACTCTCTCAGTTAAGCTAATATATATCTTATATATTAGCTTAACTGAGAGAGTTAGTAAAAACATAATGAAGTAAAAAGAAGGCAAAAGTTACAATTTATTGCTAGTTTACCTTCAGATTCATATCTGAAGGTAAACTAGCAATAAATTGTAACTTTTGCCCTCTTTTTACTTCATTATATTTTTACTTTTATTATTTTAGAAAAACATACCCACTGAGGGTATCACCTCAGTGGGCATCTCTGCATGTTTGATTTGGTAGATTTTTACTTTATTTTTTTTAACAACCTGCAGTCTTGGACAGGAAACTGACAGAGCTTTCACTGCTCTGAGATCAGTAAATTTTCTCTTACTAATAACCTTCACTTTGTGATGTAGATGAGTTAGAGTGTAGCATGAAAAAAAACTTTAATAATTCCTTTAGAACGTCAGGAGGAAATCCTTCACAGAGAAGACTGAGATGATGGAGAGGGGAAATCAGCTCCTGCCATTTATGCTTTGAAAAAACAGGCGAGCTGAACAGGTGCAGGCTGCACGAGGCACTCTCAGATTACTTTGTATGACAAACCAGTTTGTCAGTCGTTTCGCTTCAGAGAAACGTGTTCAGAGAACACTTACTTTAGCCTCCTGAGACCCTGCGTCCACATATGGGGACATTACATTTTGCCTTTGCTGCACCTTATACTTCATTGTGCTCAATAGTATTTTATACTTTGTTAAGTCATGTTGTTTTTGTTGTGCTATGCGATAAAATAATCCCAGTGTCCACATCTGAGGACATTTTTTTTTTCTCACAAAAGTATGTAACAACCATGTAACAAAATACAACTTCCTGTTCAAAGAGGAAGCTCAGTATATATACATATCAGGTCCATCTAATCACAAATAGAGAAAGGAGAAATTGAAAATGCATTGCAAACAGGAGCTCGGGTCTCAGGAGGTTAGGATACTTAAATCAAATTTGCTTATAATACAGTTTTTAATCCTTTTACTAAAAGACCACCACCAGTCATTGCTAGCTAATGGCTGCTCAACTCTGTGCAAAAGTCACAGCACAGCGCTGTTACACATGAGTCGTATGTGTTGTAGTGGACAGTGCTGCACCAACCACTTATATATTAATTTGCACCCCAGGGTCTTGAATGCACCTCCCTACAGTTTGTTAGTTCATACAAGGCTGCACATCTTGAGTCCCGAGAGAAAATAAGCACACAGAGCAAGAACCGAAGTCGAATGCCAGCCTGTAAGCTGACATCCCGTCTATTATTTTTATTTACTTTCCTTTTCGTGCCATGCAAGAATGAAGCAAGAAACCATAAGGGATTGATTTTAACCACTTTAATTTCAGCGTGAGGCAAACGAACTCTGATGTTTTGACTGGTTCGGATCTCTCGTAGCTGCTGACCTGTTCCTTTGAGAACGCGCAGTGAGACACCATAGAGTTTGCGGTCTGGGAGACAGACGTGACAGCGCTATGCTAACACTCGTGCTGTTAAATCTGCTGGGAAATAATCCCTCGTTTGTTGGCTGCACACTTTCCAATTAATCACAGCAGTCTCGGCGCTCGGTTAAATAGTCGGAATTTAGAATAATGACAAGGAGTCAAGCTTATTTATTCCCGACAAACATTTTAAGACTTCAATCAACTGTCGCCTCAGCTGCTCTCCCCGTGGTGAGAGGCGCGCACATACAAGCAGAGATGATTTAGTCCTCCCAGTGAAGCATCATAAATCACGCTTCTGAGTCAATAAAGCTCTCTGCTCGGCCATCTCTGAACCTTCCAAATTCACTGTTAGCCTTCCTGTCATGTTAGCGCTGCAGAGTAATTAACCAGATGTTGCTGCAGGGAGGAAAAAAAAAAAGGGGCCACTGGTGCACATTTCATGAAGACGTTTATTTTGGTTTTTTTTTCACGAAGATACTCATATCTGTAGTGTGACTCAGTAGGGATCATGAATTGCCTGAAACATACTATAAAGTGCTGGATTCACTTCACTTTTAAAAAACAAACAGAAACAAACCAAAAGAAAAAGAAAAAAAAAACAAAAAACTCTTACACATGTAAAGACAACTGTGGCTCCACTGCTGTTAGCTCGGTATTTAACTTCAGGTGACTGGGCAGATTTTCTGGCAGTTTGATAGACCCAAAATGCCAGCTGCAAAGCAGGTGAAGAATGATTGAGTAAACACTGAGATTTCATCCCAAACAAAGAGCGAGCAACCACAAATCTCACCGCTGAGAGGAAATCATTCTCACCTAAATCCCACCGAGACTAAAAAGGATTCAAGGATTACAGCAAGCGCTCACTTAGCTTTAATCAAAGTGCAAAGCTGTGCAGGCTACCGTTGTCCTTGTTAGACATTAGAGAAACGAACTGAGTCCTCACTCGTACTGCTTTAGCAACGGGAACATCTTCAGATGTGTTTCAGCTCGTCCTACATTTCTCAAAAATGTTCACCTTTTCTGTGTTTCCTTTGTGACTCATTCATATGTGAAACCAGGGCAGGCAAGAATACTCTCGCCTGATCATCTCCACCCTCAGTTTTCTAAGCTTGTGTTTGCGTGTTTTGCTTTTGGTTGTTTAAAGAGTTTTTGACGTTTTCCTTGTTATCCCGGAGCGCTGTGCACACGTGTGATCTCCACATAGAAGGATGCGCAGAAGACTTGTTTTTTTGTTTTTTTTTATCAAACGATGAAACACGGCGTATTTATGCATACGTCTCTTCTAGCTACTGCATGTATTTTCACTTTGCATCTTACTCCAGTTCTTCTTACCCCGGCATCATTACTCGCCCCTTTAATCCCTCCCCACCTCTCTTTTTACCCACTGTTTCCTCTGGGGATGTGACTTATGCTACACCGCCTCTTTGTACATACAGCACAGGTAACACTGAGAATAGACGGCAGTGTCTTTCTCGGTTCATCAGGGAGTGGGGGGAAGGCAAAGGGAGCCCTGAAGCTGTCTCACAGGCACAAAACCAGCAGAGGAAAAGGTAAATATGGATTATTGAGCGGCATGAGGGCAAATAGGCAGCGGGTACAAGAATAACACTCGTAAAAACTCAAAATGAAAATTATGGGGTGTGGAAAGGTTCACTTTCTAATAATATCAAATTGTAAAATAGATCCTAGCTGGTAAACTGAGACCAGAACACAAATAACTTGATGTTCCTCATTCATTTGAAGATTTTAACTCTTAAAAGTTACAGGTGAGTAAATCAACTCATGGTGCTTCCGTCACCTCTTGGACTCCCGGACATCATAATAGAGAGAACTTTCTCTCATTAGCAGTAACCCGTGACAAGGTTTCAGGCCTGAGATTAGGTCCGCCTCTTCAAAGGGAACTCAGTGGATAGCTGTGCTGAAAGTGATCAGGCTGCACTGGACAAGAGGATCACTTTTAATGAGTTTCCCCTCTGTTCCCACTAACCAGGCAGCTCCGCCTGAAGACTGCCTCCCAGTCCGCTGGGATGAAGCCTGATGTCCGGCCCGCTGGGATGAAGTTTCCTACATATACTGCAGTTTTCTCCCAGAATGGGTCCAGCAGTTCTCAGTGGATCTCTGAAACTTGTACAATATGTACTCATAGCTTCAATGCACACCTGCAGCTGACCTCCAGCATTTTGCAGGTCATTGCACCAACTTTCTCTGGCGTAATTGTAATTATACAGTCATTTATCAGGGAACAGGTGGTTAAAGAATGAACTATTACTAATAAGTTATTTTTATCTTACTTCACCACTGAAATGCACCAGCATAAAAGCAGATGACTAATTAGAGTCATTAGAAGATGATGAATTAGGAACCTGATACAGTATTAAATATTTAATCCTTTTTTTTTTTTTAAGTACAACAACATTTAACCAAATGCGCAAAAGACTGAAATGAGCCTGTGTGCAAAAGTATGTGTTTATTTTCCGTCATGACACGACTTCATGTGCTAAAGGGCTCTGCAGTGGTTGTGTAACGGGAAAAAAGAAAAAGAATATATAAAAGTGTACAAGCCCGTTTCCACAAAACACTGAGAAGTTGTATAAAATGGAATCTTGTGGCTGTTACTCTAAAGTACTTTATTGCACATTACTTGTTACTTTTTAAAGTGATGCATCACATTACTTATAGAAACTAGTTTATTACATTACTCGTTACAATCTTCTGTGTTACTCCGCAACGTGCTGAGGTGCCTTATGACTTATAAATACCAGTTAACAATACAAACCGCAGCCTACATACACCCACATGCTTCATAATCCAATCATCCTATCGCCCCTCCTGTGGCATCGTCGATGACAGATAGCATCATCATCAGATGGCAGAGGAGCCTATCGTTATGGTAACATATCCACCCACTGTAACATACAATGTGCAGCAGTTGATAGTTGTTGCCGGCCTCGATGCAGTTTACAATTTACTGTCAATTCATTTCCTTTTGTGCAATAAAAATGAAAGCAATGTTCATACCGCCCCTCCACAAATGTTGAAGCAACCTTTTTTTCCTGAAGTCACTTAGATGATGATCCAAAGGGCCTGCAACAAGAGAAGGTCCTTAAAATCCTGATGTGATGTATGAACTAATTTGCGGGTCTCAAGGCTACCTTAGCTGCACTTCAGACACACACACTATTATATTTGGTTGTTCACTGGAAACATCCACTGTGGGAAGCTCACCTCAGTCCTCTCCATAGACTTCAGTGTGACCTCTGAGGGATCCTTTGGGTTTTCCTTTTCTTTTTTTTTCTCTTTCTCCATGAGTGCTACTCAACAGCAAATGGTTTGTGTCGTCAATCTAAGGAGCTCAACCTGCCCCACCAACAATGCTGCCCCGGTTTATTCCCATTTCCGCTCCCCTGCTAAGAATCTTACTGACAGAATATATGGCGTCAGCTTGCTCCAAATCTTTGAGCCTTTTAGCCTCTTCTGTAATGCTTACACAGGGAAATTGAACAAGTGGACAGACTGTGCCGCTCCGCCACATTATACACTGCAGAGCGGAAATTTCATTCTCTTAAGCTGCCGCAGTGTGGTTGCTATCAGGAGAAAGCAGTTTATCAGTTTTTGAGTCTTTCTTTCATCAAGCTGAGTTGAGTTTTGGTATTTTCTGATCAACTGAAAACCAAATAGTATATGTATAAATAGCTTTAAAAAAAAAAAAAAAAGAGGCGAATACACCATTCAAAGAAAGTGATATTATACACTGTGAAAATCATTGCTATTGAAACTAGTTTTCATAATTATCCCTCTGCCAAATTATGGCTGTTTCACTCACTAATTGCGGTTTCCTTTCATTTTATTCATCCAGAATTAAATTATGTGAACAGGAGCCCAGAGTGGATAATAGTGACCCGAAGTCTACCACATAGGCTGCATTCCCTGTGTATATAAATGAGTGGCCTGAAACAGAAACCCTGCAACAGCCACAACTCTTTGAAAACCACACGGCTGTGAAAGCATGGGATGTGTTGTCCTTACATCATGCAAGAAGAGATCAAAGTAGCCAACCAAAAACGTGTGTTCTTTGGGTTTGGGGTGACTATGTAATTAGTTTTAGGGGCAACAAAACAGCATCATCATCCACATAATGTCATAATTAGCCCACTCGGAGTCCAGGGGGCTCCTTTGGGCGGCTGATGATGGTGACGCTGAATCTGCCCTCTTGTTTCATGTGAGCTAACATCAGGCAATTTGCCACCTTATTCCTCTCTTTCTCCTTTTTCATTCTTTCTAGCGAGTCTTTGATGCTGTGTCAAATGTCTCCCTCTTCAAAGTCTTCAAGGATGTGGACCCGCTGTACCAAAATTGGTCCCATCCATACACCACAGGCGTGTTATGAGCCTGCCAAATACTGAGGACATTGATGGAGTAGTAAGCTGATGCAAGGTTGTATGTTTCATCAGGTCCCAAAACAGCGAGCGTGCGGCCTCATTTTCAGTCTGATGGGATGCCGGAGACGAGAAAAAGTTCTGTCAGGCACTCTGTGAGAACGCTTCATACTTCCTCCTTCCAGCAGCGTCTCTCAAAGTTTAAAAACAGCATCCGTCCACTTTATCGGACCATGTGAGACATTTAATCTTTTCACATTGCTACCTCTTCTCTTTTCTGCTATTGATTTTGCCCATCATAAGCTGTACTGTAGATAACGATCGGCGTTTAATCGGCTGCATTATCAGCATGCCCTTCGCTATCAGTGCTCCCAGCACCTTAGGCTGTCCAGTCAAATGTTGTTCTGGCAAACAAACAGCCTTGCTATGATGTTTCAAACACTTCTCAATAACCGTCTCTTCCTGCCTGCCTCGCATGATTTTTTTGTTACGTAAGTATTCTTTTTGCACATAAGAATTTATAACTATATCTTGTTATAAAGCCTTTATAACTAAGGCTTAATAACAAAATACATATGCTTTAGTCATTAACCTTTTAAAGTAAGTTGATTCCAATTTTATTACATAATTGTGCAGTGGTTAACTACTTTGATCAAGACTGCAATGGCCCGACAACTTAAAAGTTATTTGCCAGGCCATTTTCTCTTTTTACTACTACTGATGGATTATAGGATCCATTATAACTTGGCTGATTGAAGATTTTTGAGGCGGATACTGATGTTGACCAAAGATGGGTTACATGATAGCTCCTCAGACCTGAATCCAAAAATATTCAGGCAGCGCTTTCATCAAAATGTGGAGAAAACTGACAGAATAACATGCAAATGACTTCACATTTCCACCCATTCCATTAAGAGATGGCTCAATGAGATAAACAGCAGGTAGTATTAATCTGTTGATTTCATGTATTCATTTGAGGAAGGTTACAGTCTCCTCATTGCTCCACAGAGGTCCTAATTTTGTGGGAGCTTCCGTTTCAATCATGCTCGTGTACATTTTGCTTTTATCACTGCACCAACTTTCCCACCTTATCCAAATGTGAGAAAATTTTGTATTTTCATTCAATTTTCCAAGTCAGATTGAAAGTATGCATAACAATATCAGGATTTTTTGTTCATATACAGCCAACATACCATTAGATCTATAAGGGTTTGTGCAATAACACATTTTTTGTCATTTTGCATCTGTACACCGCTTTGCCTTGAGAAACTCTTGGGTTGCTTTTGCACTATGTTTTGGGTCATTATCCATTTGCACTGTGAAGCTCTGTCCAATCAGTTTTGCAACATTTGATTTGGCTGAACACTTCAGAATCCATCCTGCTGCTTTGATCAGCAGTCGCATCATTAATAAACACTAGGGACCTCGTTCCATTGGCAGCTATACATGCTAGATGTTGTGACGGCCTTTTTCTTAGTCGAGGAAAGAATTGTGTGATCATCCGCTTTAGTTGTCTTCTGTGGTCTTTGAGGCCTTTCAGTGGCTGGCTCAGACAGCCAGTGCTTTCATTCTTTTTTAAAAAATGTACCAGCTTGTTGATTTGGCCATTCCTAAAGCTTTTGATATCTCTGTGGTAGGTTTATATGGGTTTTTCAGCCTAATGATGACCTCATTCACGTGCATCAACATCTCTTTGGACCTCATATTGAGCGTTTCAGTGAATAGCTACCAAGTATTACTTCATCACGTGGATTCAATTCCTGATAGTTTATCTTCTTAATTTGTCATGAAGTAATGAAGACACAGGCACAGAGGGAATATTTGAAAAAAACCTCTGACCTAACTGTATAGACTGGACATTGACACCATCGATGCTCCTGAATTCTCAAGTAGGGCAAAGTTGTGACCTTTGCAGTGAAATATCTCAACATCAGCTACACAGATAATCTGGTTCAGGCACTCTCAGTTGAGGAATCCTAATAACTTCAGCAACGGCTCGTCTTTTCTAGAGTGCCACCATTATGTTAACATTTTTATTTTTTAACAAAATGAAAAATGCTGTGAAGCAGAATGCTGTGAAATTTGGTACACGCATTACTCCCCCACAGGATAAACAATTATCAGATTAGAATTCCTGCTTGCTGTCTGTCTTAGTCTCTCAGTCCCCCGCATCCAGTTTCAACATCTTCACTGATTGATCCGTGACTGCTTCCAGAGAGATCCAAAGGCCGTGTCCCCCTATCAATAATAACTCTTTTATCCATGTCACTTTCTGCTGCTATTACTTACATTCGTTACTAGAGGGAGCAGCTATCAGCAAAGAAGCAAGCAATTTACTTGTCAAAATACGCTCCTATGTGTAGTTTGAAATATGACTGAAGGGGTCGCTCTGGTCTGGAGCCATCTGCTAAATTATGTAAATTGGGGCACTGAAAACAGAACATCTCCCATCCTTTCTTTTAAGGTTACTTTGGATCCTTTCAAACCGATTCCTCGTTGCCTTTTCAGAGAGGTAAACGTAATAATCACGCTTTTCATTCGGTGAAACGACGCTTTCTTTGATGGGTACTTATGCAGCTGTACCTGCCATTAGCGACAAATCCAGAAGTGGCTGTGATTCACAGCGAAGATTACTGCCAACGCCAAGGAAACTTTTTTTTTCCCTCCTTCATCTGTCAAGAATTTAATGCTAATCTACCTCTTCTTGTTACATCAGCTATTCCTTCCTCAAGACTTCTCTTATTTTCGCTGAAGCGGCTTTGATCCCCCACAGACCCAGGTGATCTTCTTCTCCGCATCATTTTGGTTAAGTGCTTAGGTTGGATTAGGAGGAATGGATAAGGCAAGGAGGTAAGAAGCTCCCATCTGTTCTCTCTTTACCCTGAGCCCCATAGGGAAAAGGCAACATCCAGCTGTGCAGATTGACAGCTTGCACGATGGCACCCCGGCACCAAAGATTAATCTTGTCTGCTACCTGGTACAGTATGTACCCTCCATGATTTTTTTCCCCGTCATTTGCCTCTTCAGTTTGTGCTTCCTCATCTGCAACCTCAGCCTCCTGTGACCCTCACTTTAGAGGATTAAAGGCACTCTAATATGATTCATGAGATACATCTAACCATTCTCTGCTGGTTACAGAAAAACACCACGCTCCCCGGAGAGTCGAACGGAGAGAGAGAGAAAAAATTATCTAATGGAGTTTTTGTTTCTGTGTTGCTAAATGGCTGGCCTGCCTGGTGCCTAAGTCTAAATGAGGACTGTCGTTTGGTCCCTGGTGGGGTTATCTTTTTCCTCTCTACCCACGCGCATCGCCCAGGCTCTCTTGGCTGCTACCCACTTGAGAGAACAGGCTAGATGATCCGCTGCTGCATCGCTCCCAGCAAATCTAACACAAACCAAAGAACCTTTCAAAGTTAAACAAATCACCCTTGGGCGTTGTGTCCTTCCACATTTGGCTCCAACTGTTAGAGCCCAGTAATGTTTGCAGACTGCATAAACAGCTGGACGGCACAGAAAGCGAGAGACAATATTGAACAATAAGGTGGCATTATTCATCTGAAAGTATTTCTCAGTGCTGAATACTGGCCATAAAGCGCATTTATTGTTATTTATGGTTGCTGCCACAAACTTTGGCCAACAAAACCTAATATTACTGACATTAAAGCAAAATTCAGCATTTGTTGGCCCTTACATTTGTAGCTTTTACCATCTTAGCAATGACAGCAGACCGGGAATCAAATTAATTCACCCAAATGACTGCTGTCAACATCTTTTGTAGTTTAAAGAGCAGCTGCTTCTGCCAACTTTGACCACCCACCTCTGTAGCTGTGCCTGTGCATGAGTGTTTGACAGTGACATCAGAGGTATGCTTTTACATAAACCTTTTATGTAATCCCGTGCTGGATCATCAGCCATCCTGAAAGCTCTCCTGCTCTCTCTGGTCATTTGGTGCCTCCACAGAGACGTCTCACATTTGGATCTCTGTCCTTGAGAATACTCAAACTCTCACCTTCTCTATGTGTGAGTAGCATCCTTGTCTCCTTTTTGTATGAATGATGTCATTAACTTTTTACTCTTTGCAAAAAAGTGTCCAAGCATCTTTCCCGTACTTGAACAGTGTTATGGTCTCCTTCCCTTTGTGTAACTCATGTCCTTGTCTCATTCACTTTGTGTGAATAGTGTCCTTGCCTTCTTCTGGTTGTGTGAATTATAACCTTTGTGTGAATAGTGTCCTAATCTCCTTCCCTCTGTGTATATTGAACTTATATCCTTCCCTTTGTGTGGATATTGTTCCTTGCCTGTGTGTGTTGCTCAATGTCATGACAAAACAGACAATGACAGAACTTTTCTCAGTGTGCTCTCCTGCGCATCAGCGTCAAATGTAGATATGGCATCATTGGGCTTGGGATCTAATGTTTTATAGTACTGCATTAAATCAGTGGCCTGCCTCTAAAGCCTATGGCATAGTTTGATGTGGACCTTCCACACCACAGTGACGCAGACCACTTTTCTCAATTTCATCGCTCTCACAATACGTGTACGGCCTCAGAGCCGGTTTTGAAGTCTCGTCTCCATCCTGTGCTTCAGAGAAAGTAACTGTTTTTCAGCATTTATTAGTTCCAAGTCCAACATGAGCAGCTCACTTTCATTCATGATGGCAGAGCAGCACAAACACAAACAATGACATCGCCCTCTGTGACAGGGATTCAGTGGAGTACAATAAATTACACTTAACAGATGATAGAATGATCAGTGTAAATGAAATAAAATGCATTTAACAGTTTTTCTAATGACTGCAATCTTAAAATATTTCTGCAGTTTGGTGCAATCCTACAGTTGATCCTCCTTCTAAACTGAAGAACTTCAGCTCGCTTTACCCTCCCTTTAAGTCAACTTTCTTCTGATTGGCTGCCCTTCCCACACAGAGGAACAAAGCCCCTCTCATTCAGCTCCATAATGAGAAAAAAATGTAAGGTTTGTATGAACACACCACATTTTTTCTGTTTAAGTAAATGTTGGACATGTTATCTGGCACTTCTAATAATTTATGAGCATCACTAACTCACCCGTCTTCTCCTTCCTCAGCTACTACATGATGTATCACTGTAAAAGTAAACTTTTTGGTGAATAAATAGTTTACTAATAGGTTATAGTTTAATGACAGCCATATGTTAAATCTTTAAATGGTACTTTCTATATGTTAGTGCATGCCACACTTGTGCGAATCATAGTTTATAAGTTATAAGGCTCTTTGACAGTTTTTGACTAATAAATGATTAATTTGGTCTTCAAGACCTGGTGGATGTAAGACAAATATTAACCGCTTGTTAACATTAGCTCACTCGACAGCCCTACAAAGTTTGATCAGAATTCATTTATAACTTTTCGAGCTATCGTGTTTGGTTAGGTCACTCCAAAACCTTCATTTTGTCTTTTTTTAGCCACTGAGTGGAGAACTTGCTGGTTTCAGATCATTGTCCTGCTGCACAACCCGAGTGTGCTTTAGCTTCAGGGCACAAACTGACGGCCGGACATTCTCCTTCAGGATTTTCTGATACGGAGCAGAATTCATGGTTCCATCAATTACTGCAAGCCATCCACATCCTGAACACTACCACCGTCATGTTTGACTGATGCTATGATGTTCTTTTTATGCTGTGATGGTTTTATGCCAGATGTAACAGGATGCAAACCTTCCAGTGGTTCAGCTTCTGTCTCATCAGTCCACAGAATATTTTCCCAAGAGTCTCGGGGATCATGAAGATCTTTTTTGGCAAATGCGAGATGAGCCTTTGTGTACTTTTTTGGTCAGCAGTGGTTTTCTCCTTGGAACTCTCCCATGGACACCATTTGTACCCAGCGTCTTTCTGATTGTTGAATCATGAACTCTGCGATTATCTGAGGTAAGTGAGGCCTTCTTTAAATGTCATTCTGGGTTCTTTTGTCATGAAGAAGCTCTTGGAGTTATTTTGGTAGGCCGGCCACTCCTGGGAAGGTTCACCACTCTTCCAAACTTTCTCCATTTGTGGATATGGCGCTCACAGCTGGAGTCCCAAAGCCTTAAAATAGCTTTGTAACCCTTACCAGAACGATAGATGTCACTTTGTTTGTGACTTTGTTTCTCAGCTGTTTCTTTAGATCGTGGCAATGTGTTGCTTTTTTGAGATTTTTTTAGCCTGCTTTCCTTCATCAGACAGGTTCTGTTTAAGCTTTCTTGATTCAGCGGGTCCGGCAGTATTCAGGCCTGGGTGTGGTTAGTGAACGTAAAGTCAGCTTTCCAAATGTGGTTAATCACAGTTAATTCATGATTTAACAAGGAGGGCAATTACTTTTTCACATACAGGGCCAGGCAGGTTTGGATAATTTGTCTCTTAATAAATAAAAGTATTTAAAAACTGAATTTTGCATTCACTCAGGGGTGTATGCGTGTGTGTGTGTGTGTGTGTGTGTGTGTGTGTCCAAACCACTGACTGGTACTGTAGATGTAGTGACATCTAAGTATATATAATGGAGCCCAGCTCCAGGCTGCCCCGGACAAAATAAATCCTTCTCCCTAACGAATATTGTCTGCCTCGTTAACAAGACATTAGATATAATTTTATCTGTCCTACAAGAGGGATCCTTTTATGATATAGGCCAAGTTAACCAAATGATATGAAATGTAATAGCCTGTATGGATTGGAATTGATTCAGAAAAATTGTACTTGAATCTAAGATGATGTTATCAAATTAAAGAAGTTTAAAATAGCGGCTACAAATCCTATTGAACACTGTAAAGGTAATTACTGTACAGCTTATCTGCAATAGACATATTTAGTTGCATTAATCACCTTTAACACAAAGGAATGAGAAGAATTATAGTGTTTTCCAAATGTGCTTGTTTACGACTCTCTAAAATCTCCCCCTGAAAAACTACCATCATTTAGTGAAAAGGCTACAGTTGAGATATCATACAAACATCATGGTCATCAGCAGAGGCCATCTGCCTCTTCATTATGAATCTCCAAATGTTTCACTGGTGGGCTTTTTACAGTTTGCCAGCATTAGGTAGGTGGAAGTGAGTCAACTGCACAAAACTAACAAAGAATGTTGGCAACAAATCCCAAAGTACTCCATGCACTTTTAGCATTCATAGAAGACAAATGCTTAATGCGACAAATAAAAACCGAAGAGAGAAGATGTGATTCAAAATATGATCAAATGTGCATTTTTTTCTGTAAAGCCTATGAAATTATTATTTTTGTCTTCCTCTAGAAAGAAAAGGAAATATATGAAAATGAATACAGAGCATATCCATAGGTACAATTGCTAAGTCTATGCACAATATAAAGGATCATTATATTGTGCATTGACCTAGCTGGGTGCAAATACTTGTGTTTTCACAGCACCTTATTCAAAGGCTCAAAGAGCTCTCAGATTACAGTTATTTCTGACAGAAACAACTTGCAGTAGAACTCAGTGAGGCTCTTAAACACTATTATCTGGCTGCTAGTCTTCAGGCTGAGGAGCACCAAATGTGACAAGTCTGAAAGGGTAGAAGTATTATCTTAATCACAGTCAGACAGTATAGTACAAAAAATATGAGGTTAATGCATATCATAGCTAATAATTCACGACTTGTACACTGTATATATGTGTTCTTTGTTTTACCAGTGTGCCACCAATCCATGGAATTTGGCTTGGTAGTTGTTGTGTTTTCACGGTGAGACATGGTACTGATAATGTCTCGCCAAAGGTTAAGTAAATATGTCTAAACCAGCCATTCCCAAAGTCAGGAGTGCTGCGGCCCATTTAAAAAACAGAAAATCCCACAGGGCCCACCCAATCTTAAATCTTCCCTCTCATCAAAATACAAGAGAAAGTGGTGTATTTTCTTGAAAATTTTATATAAAAACAAACACAAACATAAAAACAAAAACAACACAGGCTGCTGGCTAAAAATTGCTAATACTATCAGCCATATGTAAAGTGCTAATGCCAACATGTGACACTGGGACACAAATTTCAATACAAAAGCAAATTTAGTAACTTTAAATTTAGTAAAGTAAATTTAGGTCAGAGTAATAAGTAATATCACAAACTACCTGCCTCCTATTACCTGTTTGAATTCACTTTTTATATAAATAAATAAACTGATATAAATATGTAACTGTACATACTTGTGAATCATTTCAAATGAAATTTCTGTTATTACTGCGGCCCACCTGCAGTACCTTCATGGCCCACCAGGGGGCCCGGCCCACACTTTGGGAATCACGGTCTAAACCAGGGGTCGGGAACCTTTTTGGCTGAGAGAGCCATAAACGCTACATATTTTAAAAATGTAATTCCATGAGAGCCATACAATATGTTTAACACTAAATACAAGTAAATGTGTGCATTTTATGTAAGACCAACACTTTTAAAGTACAATAAGTCTGAATTGCATTTAGTAACGTTATGCTGTTGCTAACCAATGATAAATAAAGTACTTCTTACCATTAATGCGACTTCTGGTGCTGCATGGTTTTGCTGATGGCTTTGTAGTCTGGTTGATACGTGGTGAGGTTAAGCTTCATGCAGGAGTTGAGACTTCCATCCGTTAAACGTGATCGTAGGTTGGTCTTAATGTTCTTTAGATGTGAGAAAGACTGCTCACATGCATACGTAGAGCCAAACATTGTTAGTACAGCAATACTCACACGCTGCAGTGTGTGGTATGTGACGGGAAGTGCTTTCCAAGTTTTGACAATCAGCTGGTCTGCGGGTTGAAGTTTTTTCATTTCTCCCCACTTGTGTTTGCTCGCCAACTCTGCTTGCTGTCGTGCAAGTCTTTCCAAATCTTCATTTAGTGACTTGAATTTATTCACCCACATGTCTGAGGCCTTCAGGTCAGCAACTTGTAGCTCAAAATCTCGCCGACAGAGGCATGTCTTTTATTCGTTTCATTATCTTGTCTTTATCCGAAAAGTCGTCAAAAAGTTCACTGGCGACATCAAGCATGAATGTTTTGGCATACTCACCATCTGTGAATGGCTTTCCGTTTCTCACAATTGCTAAAGCACCAGCAAAGCTAGCCGAATTCCAGTCACCTTGTTGGGTCCAAACACGAAGTTGCTGCTGACTAGCTTGCACTTTGCACAGTAGCTCTTGACATGCTTTCTTCCTGCTGTCCCCCGCTGGGTATTTCGATGCAAATGTAGTATGGCGTGTGTCGAAGTGCCGCTTTATATTTGACCGTTTCATCGATGCAATTTTATCACTGCATATTAGACACACTGCAGAACCTGCTCTCTCCACAAAGGCGAATTCATCTGTCCATTCCTGCTGAAAAGTACGATACTCCTCATCTTTTTTTCTTTTAGCCATCTTCTTCGTAAAAGGTTTCCTCAATTAGTTAGCTGACTACTTGATTAAAAGGAGGGAAGTTTACTCCCTGACCTCACAACGACCCACGTACGTTAGGCATTATCCAATAAAAATTTGGTGTGGTCCCGGAGGACAGTTGTGATTGGCTCCAGCCACCCGCAACCATGAACATGAGCGGTAGGAAATGAATGGATTGAAATACTTGAAAATGTTATATATTTTTTAACGTTATTATTTTTTTTTTTATTAAAGATTTGTCTGCGAGCCAGATGCAGCCATCAAAAGAGCCACATCTGGCTCGCGAGCCATAGGTTCCCGACCCCTGGTCTAAACCATCTACCCATGCAAAGGTTAAAGAAGTCAGCTCGTGCCTAGATTGTTCATAATCCGCTCCTGCCTTATTTGTCCTCTGAGTTTCATCACCCATGATGTAATGATATTAACAACTGAAAAGTTGTTAATATCATAATATCAATATAAAACTTCATTTTATACACTGTTATAGCAAAAGAGTGACAGGAGAAATGCAGTGTTTTGTTTTTTTATAAACATAATAAATAAATATTTTACATGTTTTTGTTTGTTTTTCATTTTGTTTAAATCAACATCACAAACATTCATACAAAATCAATATGCCAAAATGCTTTTAATTTTAAATAAGCTACTGGTATATTAGCTGTATGTAGAAGCCTTTTGAGATCAGGGTTACACACTAAAGACGCTTGGTAACATTAAGAAAACATAATCTTTGTTAAAGAACTCAGCATATTGACTTGAGACATGTAACAAGGTATGTTTGTGTTAATCATATTTGATCAGTATCTCCCTGCACTAACTCACAATCACTGCACACAGGACTCAAAGTAAGGCAAAAATAAATGAGCAGTACATATGCTAGATGTCATTCACAGCACTAAACTTTATTAGACTGTACAGACTGATTCAAAAAGTAACAAGTTAGGAGTGCAGGAGCATACATTTATGTTTCTAGGTCAGGAACCACTTCCATAGGGACTCGAAGCTGACTGTAGATAATTTGTTTGTCCCACATTTATTATGTATCATATGGCACTGAATGTATGCAGGTTTAATCAACAGCTGTTTTCTCTTCTCCAAATCAGTATTCAGATCAGCTGTAAATGTAACTGCCTGCCTGCTGTTATCATGGTACACTGTAAACTCGGATAAGTTGAATCTACTCTAAAAAAAAACAGGGTAACTGGTTGCCTTAAATTTTTTAAGTAACGAAACAGTTGAATAAGTGCAGTGGAGTATGTTCAATGTACTTGAGGCCCTTTTGGAATGGAAGATCTAAGTTGAATGTACTAATGTCAGAGTTTCAGTAACTGAAGATACTTAGTTTGAGCAATCATTCACCACCCATTTATTTAACTCAGCTTGTTAAGTAAGCACTTCCCATTACCAATTGAACTAAATTGTATGTTCTAATTGACCAAACTTATACAGTTATATAGTATATAAACTTTTATAGTTTGTGAAAAATTAAAATGTCTTTTAATCAATCAATTCCCCTATCCTTTTCATTGTCGTGGGGGTACAGTAGGATGCAGGGTACACCCCATACAGGTCACCAGCCTGTTGCAGGGCTAACACAGAGAGAGACAGACAACCACTCACACCTGCGGGCAATTTAGAGTGACCTATTAACCTAATCCTAGTAACTGCATGTCTTTGGATTGTGGGAGGAAATCCATGCAGACACAGGAAGAACATTAAAACTCCACACAGCAAGAGGCCTGGGCTAAGGTGGAATCGAGCCCAGACCTTCTAGATGGCATTCTAGCTGTAAGGCAGCGCTGCTAACACCACGCCATCGTGCTGCAGCTCATCAGGCCAGTCTGTGAGCGGCAGCCCAGTCTGTTAAAACTGGTATAAACTAGATTTTTAGCAGGTGCAAAACCTGATGATATTAAGTTGATATTAAGTTGTTTAAGATAAGATAAGATAAGATAAGATAAAACTTTAATGATCCCACGACGGGGAAATTTGCGCGTTACAGCAGCTCAGTACAGAAAACTAAAAATAGAATAGAATAAAATAAAATAGAAAAACACTATACACATATACATAAGCACTATATACAGAAAATATATAGTCAATTTGAACTCAAACACATAATTGCAATAAGATAGACCATCAAAAAATACAGTCTACTCAGCATTAACAAGTAATGTTCACATTCTAGGCAATTTTAAGTAATATGAACTCAATATTTGTAAATCGAATCAAAATCTGGGTTTACAGTGTAGGAACATAGACTGATCAGTAAATTGAAAGATTTGCCTTTGCAGTCAGTTTAACTAGTACTGCAGATACCTCTCAGTCTATTATTCCATTGTTTCCATACTTCTGAACAACTACTTCAGCTACTCTACTTGAGGCAGCAACTCATCCCTAACCCCAGAACAGGTAGGCCATGGTTTTCCAACTCAGATTCCCTCTGTTGGAGGGAATAATTCTCACTTCGCACTCAGCTTTAAAACTTCTCCAGTGAAAGCAGGAAGTCATGTCTCAATTAAGCCAAACGGAACAACAAACAGAATACCCTCAACCCTTTGACTGCACCTAGATATTCTATCTGTAAACGTTATAAACACAATCAGGGACAAAAAGAAGCTCGGTGATGTCCCTCACTACCTACAGCAGCCAAAGAACCTGTAACAAGTGTTCCAACATCTGAAAACCCGATACTTCCAAAGCATGCTCCAAAGAGGATGTGGTCGTATGCTTTTTCCAAGTCCATAAAACACATATATAGAGGTTAGGCAACCTCTGATGCACCCTAAAGTATCCTTGAGAAAGTCATGAGCTGATCCAGTCCTCCAAGACCAGGACAAAAGCTCAATTGCTCCTCCTAAATTGATGGTTTGACAAATGGACAGACAACATAGCATGAACACCGTTATGCAGGAACACACTCTCCGGCCCATCTCCCAAGGGCCATGGCCTTAGCAATGGAGCAGTCCAACCTTTTGGTGTTCCTGTGGGGATCAGCTCCTCTCTTTACTCGAGTGTCCAAGACATATGTGATGATGTGATGATACAGTTTAGCCACAGGTCAATGACTGAGTTTGTAGAGTACCCTGGCACATTAGCGCAAAAGTCCAAAAACAGAACACCACATTGGAGATCAGACAGGGATCAGCTCCCCCCCAATGAATTGCAGCCATACTGTAGTGAAGATTGTGTGTACCCGAGTGATCCTAGGAAATGTGTAGTTGCCAAAAGTGGCTTTAAGAATTCTGACTGAGGAAAAAGTTATCCAGATTTTGGTAACCACCCTCTTCCTCTCATTCCAGACAACATCAGCGCACACGGGTATGCTGAAACACAAAAAAATGCCAAACCAAAGAACACACTGCAAGCAATTCAACGTGAACTAAGTTTTTCACGTGCAACTTATTGATTCTTGCCTTATAACTGACCACTCTAAGTACTCGGTTATTTTAAAGTGAGCCAAAGGAAGAAAAGCAACAAAGTTAGATTCATATTGATTACGCTGAGTTGATAAACTTAGAGTTTCTGCAAGCAATGGCAAAATAGGCTTCAACATAACTCCACTCATTACAGCGACTCCAACCCAGCAAGCGATCGTCTCTTCTAAAACTATCAGCTGACTGTGTCACATCAATTTCACCAGTCTATTCGTATACGTTAACTCATTAAAGTAATTTGTAGACTCAGTGCTTGTTGAAAAGTGATACGTTCATCAAGCACAATGCATTCCTGTCAACTGCTGGGTCCAAAGCGCTGGGAATGCATATTTTTTAAAATCTTTTGTAAACTTTCAAGCAAATCAGTTTTTGTGTGTCACATTGTTTCCAGATGTGTCAGACTCAGACACTGCTGTTACTTGTATGAATACTATAATTCTTCTCAAGCGTCAACGATCCATGAAAGTGCGCTATAATTATTAGAGAATCGGGTTCCAGTGAAATGAAGTATTATCAGACTTCTTACAGAGTACGTGACCGGATATCTATAGAACTATTTAACTTAAGCCTTTAGTCAGGTTCTGCTAAAATACACTAAGGTATAAAACCATGTTTCAGTGAGCAGAACTGTTTACCTTTGGAAGGAAAGGAGACCAAAGCAACTTTCCGCCTCGTTCTGTTTCGCCCTCTTTCTCTCAGTGTAAGAATGATTGATCTCTCCATCGGTGATAAGAAGCTCTTCTCCATCATGCGCCTGCTGCCACCTCCGTCCCACTTTCCCTGAGCTATCATAGCGGGCCTGTCTGAGAGGCCCACGATAACGACAGGCCTGGGACACAAAGGTAAATCAATCTCAGCGAGGGGAAGCAGATGGAGGGCTCTGTGTGTGTATGTGTGTGTCTGTGTGTATGTACATCAGTGTATTTTGGCTTTTCAACAGCTGATAAGTGGATGTTACCAATGCACAAATCTGCACAAACATTTACATGTAACAAAAAACAAATCACGGTGCCCGTTATGTCTGAATAAATACTCTATATTACAGTATGCTGCAAAATGCTGCTTTATTTCAAAACTAAAGAAATCATGGCTATGAATAGAAGCTGTGTTAGCATCAGTTGAAAAGCCCGATATAAATCCAGTCCATTTACAAAATAGGACCACTTTTAGCTATAATGACCAATTAGGAGTTAGTTAGGAGGCAAATACGTCCAACTTTCAGGACTTCCAGGAGACTGGACTTCAAGTCGTGTCTAGGATTACGTTTAAATTTCTTTTTAATCAGTTATTGTTTACCTTTACTTAACCACATGGTTTGATTAGTGTGAGAAGATGATCATTGTGTGGATTCAAACAGACCTTTTTGCAAGTTGCAACCAGAAAATTCCCTGCACTGCACTCATATGGAGCAAAACAATACCTGATTTAAATATGACCAGTGTTTATGATAACCTCTTCAGGTTTATGTCTTCGGGCACAGTGCCCTTTTTAATTGCTTCCAGAAAAGACCACTTTAGCAATGCATGCTGGATCTATATTTTGAATTATATTTTGGGAAAGAAAACAAAGTCACGACTATGACAAATCGGCAAAAAAAAAAAAAACCTTTGGGTTTGCAATGCACTGTCAGTAGTGCACTGTGGCACATCATATGGTTCAGGTTATTTGCACCAAATGTTCTCCTTCAAGTGTTAAAGTAAAACTCAATGCTGACAGTCTGACCCTGGACAACTAAATCACAAAGCACAACCTGTGAATGTTTGTGAAATGAGCGAGCACGCTCCTGATCACGCTGCTGCACTGTTGTGCTGCAATGTCCAAGATCCAAAGGGCGCTCCAAGAGCTCCATGTACGTTTGGATCACTTCCTGGAAGTTCCATTCCGACCACCGACTGGTGCACATTAGCAATGAGCGCTAGAGCTTCTGCTCTGATCTTTTATTGTCATTATGCAAACACAACAAAATTAAGGCAATACTCCCTCACATGGTGCATAAAAACTTAAAGATCATAAATATACTGACAGAAATATAAATAAAAAATACAATATATAAATGCAAATTGCTGACATGTATTAAGAGTGTTTGGTTTAAGAACTGTAAAAACACATACGTACATATGTATATATATATATATCTACACACACACATACATATCTTCAAATATATACATGCATGCCCAATAAAATTTGACTTAAGAATATTGAATATTTGGACTGAACACAATTTCTGTATCCAAGTGGATGTTGGACACAACAGCCAAATTTAAATCAGGTACAGTTTTTCCTACTTCACACAGTGTTTAACACGTTAGAAAGCTCCCTTCTGTTGATTTCCAGGGCGTCGAGTTCAGAACAATCTAAAGGTGATGCTAGGATTTTTTTCCTTAACTTTAAAATGTCTTTTACTAAGTGGATCTATTTAAGCTCCCATATTTCAGCTATTTGGAGTGACATTTCCAATATATTCTAATCTATGTAGTTCATCGATTGCTTAGAAATGTCGTAAAAGGACATTTACTATAGATAAACATACGATTCAAAATGTCTCAAAACCCACATCCGGCATGCAGTTGTTTTTCTTTAAAGATATATTTTTAAGTTTTATCTGCCTTTACTGGATATGTACATCTGAAGAGAGCTGGGAAAAGGGTGGATGTTTCGATTTGTATTAAGGTTAAAGAAAGGTATGAAGACAACAAACACACGCTGCTGGCATTTATGCTTTAAAAAATTAAAAAGGTGAGTGGAAGTCATTAAAATGCAGGACAAACAGCCACCCACATGGACAATGGACAGCAGATAAATTGCACAAATGATCACATGCTCAGTGAGTACCTCAGGCAGCAGAAACCTAAGAAAGAAGAGGAGCAAGAACAGGAACCATCATGGAAGGACAGGCCCCTGCATGGCATCACAGCACAGAGGCACTAATCATAGCCACAGAGGCTGAGGTCTACCACACAAGGCAAGACCCTAGGTGCAAGCTGTGCAGAGATGCCCCTGAGTCAATCCAGTGCATAACAGCAGGGTGCAAGATGCTTCCAGGCAGAATATGGAACATCATAACCAAATGGCTGCCATAGTATACAGGAACATCTCTGCCGAGTATGACCTGGAAGTCCCAATGTAAAAATCGAATATGCCCCCATGGGTGGTAGAGAATGATGATCTAAGAACCCGTGGGACTTCCAGATCCAGACAGACAAACTGGTAATGGCTAACCAACCGGACATAGTGGTGGACAAGCACAGAAAAAAAGCCATAGTGATAGACGTATCAATACCAAGTGATGGTAACACCAAGAAGGATCATGAGAAGCTCAGTAAATACCAAGGGCTGAGAAAAGAGCTAGAGAGGATGTGGAAGGTGGAGGTAACAGTGGTCCTAGTGGTAATCAGAACACTCAGGGCAGTGACCCCCAAATTGGGAGAATGGCTCCAGCAGATTCCAGGAACGACATCCGAGGTCTCTGTCCAGAAGAGTGAAGTCCTGGGAACAGCTAAGATACTGCGCAGGACCCTCAAGCTCCCAGGCCTCTGGTAGAGGTCCTGAGATTGGAGGTCAAAAAGACCACCCGCAGGGTGAGCTGGGGAATTAAACAGAATGATTTTAAGGTGGCAAAATGTGACTTTGCACGCAAAATCACCATCAGGTTTACGGCATGTGCGCACTGGCCTTTTTTCTTTTTTTGTAAATCAGACTCATTCTAAATCAGTGGGCTTGCTGCTTGCAACCTGCATACGATCTGCATACAGCCGTACCCCCATTTCTCTATTAAAGGAAACAAGTTTACCTGGAGGTGAACTGGAGAGAGCAAGAAAGAAGGAGAACGTCTGGCTGGAAAAAACTTTGAGTGTTCAAGCCCCGTGGAAGAAACCAGAAAAGGCACTGCTTTCCAAAGTGTTCCTACTGCAGGGACTTTTTTTTTTTTATAAGCACTGATTTGTACATGAAATGTTTGTACACATGACTTATGCACAGATTTGTGCACTGTTAGTAAATGAGAGCCAATATTTTTTGTTCAAATATAATCACATTTTCCAGGACAAATGGAAACAGGAGTTATTTCTAAATATTACCCATTAAAAGATTTAACATATTTAACATTTTAATTTAATATATGTGGATCCACAAATATAAATATGCTGAGTATCCTAATCTAAAGCTATGATGGGGTTTGAGCAGTCTTAGTTTGTCAAAACTCAACTGTGTTTTCAGCAGAAAATTCCCTTTGTAAAAATTTGTTATTATTAATCTCTGGCTCTTCCACAGTGTGTCTGTTGTCCTGTCTCCCTCCCACAAGCCCCAACCTGTTATGGCAGATGTCTGCCCCTCCCTGAGCCTGGTTCTGCAGCTTTCTTCCTGTTAAAAGGGAGTTTTTCTTTCCCACTGTTGCCAAGTGCTTGCTCATAGGGGGGTTGTTTTGACTGTTGGGTCTTCTCTGTAATTATTGTAGGGTCTTTATCTCACAATATGAAGTGCCTTAAGGCGACTATTTGTTATGATTTGGCGCTATATAAATACAATTGAACTGAATTGAATTAAATTTTATTAGATTGTGAGAACTTGGAAAAACTGGAAGAAAAGACCGATGTTACTTTAAACTTAAATCTTTTTGTCATTTGAAAATGAAAAAATAACGATTAGCAGTCTAGTGGGTTGAAAATAACCAATCATCTCTCCTTCATCAAATGATGCACGGAGCTGAACACGCTGAGAAGACAATCAGTTTTTATGGACTTTTTTCACTGGAGATACAACATCTAAAATGTGACAATTTTACCCCTACATTATCACTCTTTTGTATGCATTATACAATGCAAGCTCAAGTAAAGCATAGTCTAATACAAATTAACTGAGCATGTGATGGAAAATACAGCATCCCACTGAGTATGTTCAGAGGCCACCAAAAACCAAGTCTTGCCACTTTGTTTCAAGTTGTCTTAACAATGCTTCTAGGCAGTTAACCATTTAGTCCATCCATCCATCCATCCTTTTCAGGGTTGGTGGTGGTGGTGTGGGAGGGGTCACCAGTCTGTCGCAGGGCTAGCGCAGAGAGACAGACAACCATTCACACTCACATTCATACCTGTGGACAATTTAGAATCACTAATTAACCTAACCCCACTAACTGCATGTCTTTGGATGGTGGGAGTAAATGTAAAGAGAGAAATCAATTCAGTTGTTAAGGAGATAAAAGTTACACGTATAGAACTCAAATTTTATTGACTGAACAAATGTCAGAATTCACGTGTGACTAGAGTAAAAAAATCCACTTATCTCCATCTTTACTATGAAAAAGAAGCAGAGAGAGATACAGTACCTTCCACCACATAGCTAAAACTGCAGAGGAACCTCTAATGCGCAGATGAGTCAGAACAACGACATGATTTGCTGATATGCTTCCTGTTCCGGCTTCCTGTGAGGGCACAGGCGGGAAATTCCACAGCTCCAGTAAGTTTCTATATAGAAATCTTTCAGCGTCTCTTCTTACAAAAGTCCGTGATATCTTGTAGTGCAGGCTATCCTGTTCCTGCACTCTACATAGTTGAGTGAAACTCTCTGCTGTGTTTGGATGTGCGTGTGTATGCATGTGTGTTTCTGTGTGCGTGTAACCCAGGTGCTGTCAGAGTGAGGACTGCCCCTGACAGAGAGAGATCACCATGAACACTGTAATTTAGGAGCAGCGATGTGATCTGTGAGATTTTGGGTGGGTGGTGGTGGTGGAGGATGAATAATTAGACCCTGTCCTTGTGCTTGATTACAGTCTTGTTTCGACATAAACCACATCTACCCAGGGAGCCTATGTTAACATTCCCCCCCGGTGCTGCCCGGTTATGTGAGTGAAGTGCGAAATGCGGCACTTGTTTTCATTCACCTCCCTGTGCTCTTGACAGCTGAATCATTCTAAACATATTACACACGTAGTGCTATTCACATGTTCTGGTTACAGTAGGAGCTGAGGACAGTTTGGAAAAAGTGGAAATGTAAAAACTCCAGGTTTAACATCTAAAAAAGAAGAGAGAGACCAAGAATCAAGAGGTTAATTGAAGACAGTGTGAATAAACTAATCAGTCTGCCAGAATACCAGAAATGTCCATTTGTATGAAATAAAGAAAAAGCAGATGTTTGCTAAGGCAACTAAAGCTGACCAGTGCTGTGTATAATTATTAATACCTCCCACAAGACCTTTACCAAATACAAATTCTATTAAGCTAATGTCCTGGTTTATCAATCAGCATTTCACACCTTCAACAGTACATTGATTTGTTCAGTAAACAGGACACCGAGTGCCTGCTGCTGCCTAACAAATGATTAGTATTAATTATTATCAGCTAAAATCATTTGTTCTAATACTTTGCACTAGACCCGACTCACCAGCTGCTTCCCAATCTTAGAAATATATGAGTTTCTGCTGTCCTGCAAAGTCAATTTGATGTCACACACTTGAAAACGAGATAGAAAAAAAAAAAAAATCAATATTTGATTATAAAATGTATATTTCTTATCTATGTTGTGACTATCGGAACAGAATCTTGTTATCTTCAAAAGCTCGACCTTGACAAGGTTATATGGGATTTAGCAATGGTCGCTGCAAGCTGTACTGTTTGACAGGCACCAGTTTGAGGGCTCAAAATATGCTGGGAAAACTGAAAACACAACGGCTCCTACGTACTTCTTAAACAGCTGAAGAGACCTTTCGGATGGCACTGGGCCTGTATGAGTTATAGGAGGGGTTCAATGGATGCAGTAGAAAAGACTCTCTAACACTCTTTGTCTTTTAATCAAGAAATACTTGTGAACCAAATGTAGCTGGTCCCATGAATATTTCAGCACCTTTGTTTTATTATACAGGACTATGGTTTGTGGGCATGTTGAAGAAATATGGTGGTATAATAATGCTTATACTCTACTTAGGCTTTATTTGGCTCCCATACTATCAATTAGAGGCTTTAACAAGGGTTGGGACCTTTTGGACACTGATACAAAATCGTAATTATGTCCTCACTTTTAACATGGAGGCTCTGACACACAGCTACATCTGTCTGAACATAAAAGTCTATAGACACTTTTTAGATGTTCTAGTAGCTCTAGAAATAGCAAAGCAATCCAAATTGTCTCAACATAAATATGGTTGAGTATCTTTATCTCTTAATGCTAATATGGTAACCGTTGCAAATTTATAATAAATTTTCATCTATCTCCATTAACAGGTCCGGGATTTAATTTTCCCAGTGCATCAAATACCTGCATAAGTAAAGCCCATCAGCCACACCTGTATTCTGTGCTAGAAAATGCTAACATGCTAACTTTCTCAGCTAAGCTAGCAAAACACACGAGCATGCTGTCATGCTGCCCTAGCATCTTCTTCAAAGCACAAAAAGTATAAAAATACAGCCTCATAGAGCGCCCACTGTAGTGCTGCTAAAAGGCTCTGAAGCAGCATGTTAGCAGAACAGTAGCTCCTCTGCTGTTCTGCTAACAGTGCTAACAAAGTGGTAACTTTGTATGTGTGTATAAGAAATAGCTGGTTATGATGCTTGAAGACTGGTACCAGTTGGCTGCTACAATTAAAAATTGTTTACTGCTGCTTAATTCATCCCTGAAATCAAAATGTTGCATGCTGTAAAGTGGCTTATGTATTTTCCTACTACTGAAACCTGTAAAATATCTCAGAATTGATCTCTATCTTCTACAAAAAATATTGCTAGAAGAAAAAAAAACCACAAGTCCACAGTGGGACTTCTTGACTGTTAGAAACTACTAGAAACTTAAGGATTCAGAGAGGCAGCAGAGGCAATCTAGCTGAAAGAATGTAATAAAAAGTGAAAACTGACCCATTGCAGGGCTGCCAGCAAGAACCGTAACAACATGTCAGACTTGTACTTCCAGGAACGTTTATTAAGGTCAGAGCTGGTAATGAAGTTGTATGTGGTTGTGTATATCTACACACAGAAAACCCGATTTTCAGGAATGGAAAGGAGAACAGCAAAAAGCAGCAATCCCCCATCCCCATTTGTCCTTTCTCTCTCTCTAGTTACATACAAATGACAAAAAAGGGGCTTGATTGACTTTGATGATAATCCATAAAACAATAACAATGGGTGACATCAAAGTCAGTATAAAAGATCGAGGGTCTGAAAAGTGAAGCCACACACAGAAGTGCCTTACACCTGTGTTTTTTTTTTTTTTTCCTAATGGCCGCCAAGGGGTGACCCCTATATCTGCAAAATGACTTCCGGTTGTACAGAAGTCTGTGGGGAAATGGTCCACATCTTCTCTTGCTCTGTTAAACACATTCCTGATGGGTTCACGGGCTCTTTCACTAGTTTAAGATCATATAGAATAGTCCATGGAGTCCATTTTGTAAATTATGGTCATTATAATAGTGTGAAAGGAGGATTCTCCAGGATATGGGTCACTGGCTAACGACTTGCCAGTCACAAGCTGTTGGTCAGTGAGCATTTGGCTTCATCAGGATGACAACGGTAAAAACACTCGTCTCAAGGCTTCATCACAAACCGATGGGATGTCACAGTTGATACATCCATTTTTTATTCAGCCTATGGACTATAGCTGTCTTTCATATGGAGTCTACGGGATCCAGTAAGCCCCAATACTGAGTGTCATTGACATTTTGGCAGTACTGCTGTATTACTGTCAATACAACAATCCCTGCTGTTATATAGAGTCTGAGTCATGTGTGCGAAGCAAAAGCTCTTACATGGACTAGACAGTAAGAGCTTTTGCTCTTATTGATTAAAAGAAGAGCACATCCACTCTGTCAGACATTTGAGACAGATGACTGAAAAAGCCTCTCGAGAAGACACTATTCATCTTGTGTGTTCACCTGAGGGGAAATGTAAATGGAAAGAGACAAAGCTGTTTTCGCTGCAACACCTCTCGTGTGCCATATCGAAATCTATGGGCAGCATACATTGGCCTCTCAGGTGCATTAAACAACACACCCTAAAAAAAATTGGTAACCGTAGAGGGAACGTTTTTGTTAACACACTAAACCAGATTTCATTTGGATGAGAAATTCAATAATTTGGGCTTTCTGCAGATATTCAATTTCCAGGCTATTTTGCCACCACAGTATTAAGTTATATGTGCAGTTTAAGGTGGACCGTCACCGCTGGACCTCGCTGCCTTTGTTTCCGATACAGCTGCTTCCCCTCCCTCCCCTCCAATCACAATGTAACTCCTCTGATATCAGCTCTGTGCTGCTGTATCAGTATTCCTCACCTCCCAAAATTAAGAATGCAATTACAGCGGCACAAAAGAGGAGGCGATGGCTCGCTCTCCTCTGCACAGCTTTATGATAATTAAGCGACAGGAGGTCAAAGGCAGTATGTGTAAAAGTAATCATCGAGTCACACTTTATGAATTTTAAATGAGCAGATAAAAGGTGAGGTTTGGGGAGTGTTAATGCAGAGGGGAGAGGAGGGAAAAAAAAAATCTGCTCCTCTCATTTGCACAGAGGAAATCTAGCAGAGGGATTTCAAACATTTTGCAGTTTTCAGGGGGACGTCTGTTTGCCAAAGATACCGGGAAGTTCATGACCGGGTCGGTGCATCGGTATGAGGCTGGTATTCATGTTGAAAGAGCTTTGTGATGCCATTTCCATCCATGATGAGCCACCCGCTCTCCTGATTAGCAACAGACGCAAACTCAGCCTGCCCACAATTTACACCGCCGTCTTTGTTCCTGAATAATGTCTCAAATTGGTATCCGGGAAAATAATAATGGCAAATGTTGCTTGGTGTAATGTGTCCGGTTTGATAAAGTCAACTTAAATTATTTGCTTAAACCCAACATGCTGAAATAATGAGTAAATATTTGGGCCTGTGGCAGCAATGATGCAGTAAATCAATTATTAATTTCATTTTACATTTACACTATCCTGGAGGGAACATGTCTTCATTATTCAACGCAGAGAATATCATTATCTTTGGAAAGTAACCGTGTGGTACATTTTTGTATAAAGAAAATCTTTGTGGATCTGCTTGAATGTCTCAAAAACGACACTAGCGTTAGAAGTGCTCTGCTGCACCTTCCATACATCGATGTTTTATTGACTATGATCTTGAAGCTGCGGAACACAAATGAGCTTTTTCATATTTAAATCATAATTAAGTGAGAAAGTAAAACTTACTATACAAGCTAAAACACTTACTGGCAGCATAATGCATGGCTGAAACAACTTCTGGCCGCCTGCCTACAAATACAAATTTCTCTTTATAACCTTTGCAAGTTTAATGCCTACCTTGGGCTGCTTTGCATTGCCACCAGTGATTTTAGTATGCAAGCAGGAAAAAAAGAGCTAAGTCCGACTAATTTGTTACTCTGCTTAGATTTACATTCCCTGGCCCTGGGAACAGCCGCTCGCCTGCTCCGGCCCATTTATTCAGCACTTAATAAATTGCATAGCAAGTTCAGAGAGGTGATATGATTGATCACTGGATATGGAGCTCCCTAGCAGCAATATTTGTCTGAGGACGCAGGGAGAATTAGCAATAACTATGTATTTGGGAAATTTGACTTTCACAGATGGCATAACTAGGGCGATGAAAGTGCTTTTTTATTAAATGCAATGAGGCTTTGCTGTGTTTTAGTAAAATAGTTTTAAGAGGACCAAGGAGTCACAGAGCGCAGAGGAAGTAACGCTCACTCATCAAATCCAGTAAAATAAATGAGGTTGGATGGCAGTAACGTTCAGTTTAGCCGATCGTATTCAGATTGTCTCGTGTTTCTTCATCAGATGGATTAAATTTAGGCCTCGTTCACTGACTGTTTAATGAACACCCAACTCAGTTTGGTAGTAGTACGAGGAATAAATGAATTTCACCTTAGTCATTCAAATGAAGGGCTCGGTAATCAGGGTAATTGCAGATAATAACCCCGGCCTACACAGTGGGGTCTTGGATTTCAGTCTTCCCCTCCCTTCACCCCCCCCAACCCCGCATTTTCGCTGCTGAGAGGGGCTCTGAGGCATCTCCCACTGTTCAGCATGATTAAGACAGCCTCTGACTCTTAACACACCACCCAGGGAGGCGTGTTAAGTGTCTGCCATGAATTTTAACTCCATCACTTTATTGATTAATGCTGTTTCTAAGTTACAAAAATAAAATATTTGACAATACTGTAAAGACTGTATGCATCACCACCGCTCTGTCATAAGAGATGTTATCACTGACATCACTCATCAAGCAGTTTTTCCATTTCATACAATATGTTTGTTGGCTCAAGCTTGCAATCATGATATTTGTGTTCAAACCTAACCAATTTACCCATTACTTTTAGCAGTGTATGTAATCCATTTATCCATTAATACATTATCCATTAGGAACTGACAATAACTGCTAAACCCTTACATTTAGCTCTCTGTTTTTACCATCTGTCCAATATTTTTACCTGTTAAATATTCATGCATTGGCTTAAGTCAAATATTCAAATCCTGAAGCTAACAATTTCAACCATTTTCACTGACTTTATCTTTAATGTGGACACATTAAAGATAAAGTTAGTGGATAAATGGTTTTGTTTCAGTCAATTTGACCATTTATTTAATAACTAATGGCTATCAATATAAGTACATTTTCCACTATCCAAATATTACTGCTGTTTTTCTAGCTTTAGCTATATCAATCAAAACACTTGCTTTGGCTAGTTAACTATTTGTACTATTAAGGTGACTCAGCCATTCATTACCTATTCATTTCTCCATATATATACATACATATATATATATATTTATATATATATATATATGTGTGTGTATAGTTCAGAGGTACTTTATGGCATCCAGTGAGACCAAAAGAATGATGGCTCCCAATCTAAGCTTCTCAGATATGGATGCTTTTTACGTACCCTTTACCCTTCAATCAAATTAGAACTAGAAGGGCACTCAGCAGAGCGCATACTTCACCCATCCCAAATTTTCTATGTGCTGCAATAGATATCACCCAATGTTTCATCCATCAGGTTCAGCTATATTTTGGTGTTAGCCACATGTCACTGCCGTTGTTTCTCACTCTGCAAGAGTGAAATATTTTTTAACTCTATGCTTTTTAGCATTTTGGATCATTAGAACTGAAATCCTTCTTCGATCATGAGCAAACTTGAACAAACAATCACGAACAAACAGAACTTATGGTCATGTTGCACCCTAATTCTTTTTAGAGGATTCTGACTTATATTCATAAGATTAAATGTAAATATGTGCATATTGTCCCTGTCTCACAATGGTAAAGAATTCTTGTAGAAATTCCTGGTCCGAATCCTAATCTGGATCACCACCAAAATGTAATTAATTGTTTCTTGCACCACCCCCGAAAACTCCAGAAATTTTCATCAAAATCATAATTTTCTGAGTTATCCTGCTAACAGACAGACAGGCAGACCAGCGTGACTGAAACCATAACCTCCCTCCACCCATCAGTGGGCGAGGTAATAATTTCCAGTATAGTCTAAAAGAAAACTGTTATTTCCATCTGCAGTCATTTATATTTGGTTGGTTTATATTTGGTACGGCTCTTTTTTGGACCTCCCCACCTTTCCATGTGCGTGCATGGAAATCCAGAAGGAGTGAGAAGAACAGCGAGACCCTCATGCAGATCAGAGCTGATATCAGTGATAACACAACATGGCGGTGGGATGGAGGTGGGCTGCAAAGCGGCTTGCAGATTGGAGTAACTGTGGGCAGCTTAAATATATGAGAATTTCCAACTGGATGTGTAGAAAGGTAAGATAATCTACCAGGATATTGTGGCAAGCTTGACTAAATTGCCTGCTTGAATTAATACTCAATATCTCAGAGACTGTATGCTGCTACAAATCTACAGTACATCACATTGACATAAACACTAAAAAGCATTCCAGGAAAAACAAGAATGTAATTCACTCATTTGCTGACAGAAGTAATTTTTTTTCATCTACCTCTCAGGCACCACATCAAATTATTACTTTCATTAATTATGTCACACAGCACTCTACAGTATCACTTGTCTGTTCTTACCTTTTAAGACATCAGCCCACCGTATGATATTTGTCCAGCATCTTAATGTTCAGATCACTGTCTCTTAATTGATGTTATTCTGCAGACAGGAATATTGATGGCGCAGATCAGCCAGATTGGCAGCTGCATGAATCGTTATTAGCCAGGCAGTTGGACACCCCGGTGGGCTGGGAGGAAGTTCAATAGGCTGCCTCTGATACAGCGTTATGCTGCTGAACCCCAGGGGAGGTGATCACGGCTCAGACAAGAGATAATTAACCATCTGAGGCTGGCAGCCCACAGGCCAGCAGCCAGGTGAGGAGGTGAGATGGATAACGCCACAGGACAACACAGAGAGGAAAGCAACCCTCTAGTGTACTAACGCCATGCAGGCAGTCGGTGGACATCAGGCTGGAATAGAGACTGACTGTATAGGGATCAGACAGGATAATATTGGATGAAACTGTAATTAGACCTTAGGGGATACTGGGCTGTTACTGCAGCAAATAAAGACAATACACTAAAAAAAACAAGGACTTTTTTTTTTTTTAAACAAATAGTCACAGCATAGAGCAAAGGATGCAAAAAGGAATTGTTCAAAATCTTTCCAATATTATACAATGCACAAAACAAAAAGTAACAAAAGAGCAGAGTGTAAAATGTAAAATGATGCTTTATGTAATGTTTCTGATGGATAAAACATTAAGAGTTTTTGTCCCCATCATCATAATAAATCCCTTTGCTTAAATGTTGCCAGAGAAAAGTGTGGCTTTGGCTCTAGACCCTAGTATAATATTATTATTATAATCATGGCTGCCTTAATATAAATAATCAATCTAATACTTCCAATAACAATCAATATGTGCTGAAATCTAAGTGTATGTTTACTAGAGGGAAAATCTATCTATCTATCTATCTATCTATCTATCTATCTATCTATCTATCTATCTATCTATCTATCTATCTATCTATCTATCTATCTATCTATCTATCTATCTATCTATCTATCTATCTATCTATCTATCTATCTATCTATCTATCTATCTATCTATCCTGTCTGACCCTATACAGTCAGTTTCTCTTATATATACGAGAGAGTGAGAGCAAATGATTTGCTTTTGGCATTTCAAATTTCAAACCAAGTGCATAATATTTTTTTAAGAGTAGTGCAAAGCCTTGCAAAACTTTCCCACTGCCTCAACCAGCTCTCATCCATTCATGTCTACGACATAATTTATCATTTTCACAGTATATTTCTATTAATATTCCATCTACCAGCACAAAGTAAAAGCGAACTACTTCACAGAATCCAGATGACAGGTAATTATTAACCTGCTGCACTCCATGCTGATGAACCATGCACCAAACCTGCGTGCCATTGGAGAAGTGAAAAATGTAATCTTTTCCTCATCTGTACTGTACTTTTCTGGTCAGGAAGCTGACTGCAGCATCTACATGAAGATGAAAGACCTAAACATACCCTGCTTAGCTCAGGTCCCATACCATCCCGCTGTCGATTAACATAAACACCCAGGATATAGCTCTGGGACTCAATTTGTCCTATTTTTACCAAAGATTGTCAAAACCTCACTAATCCCAACTTTACATAATAGCTGCTTTTTTAATCGCATTTGTCAGGGAAGTGAGATGATGATCATCAGACCAACTCACCATAAGAGCTGTCACATTTTCCACTACT
Source organism: Archocentrus centrarchus (assembly GCF_007364275.1). Taxonomy (NCBI): domain Eukaryota; kingdom Metazoa; phylum Chordata; class Actinopteri; order Cichliformes; family Cichlidae; genus Archocentrus; species Archocentrus centrarchus. Next base: position 12,982,106 of record NC_044365.1, on the reverse strand, counting down.
TCTGCCAATTTCAGCTCTGTGAAAACAAGTCTGCGACTGGCTCTTGCTTGGTCTAATCCATACAGCTTTTGATTACATGTTCTCTCTCACACCGGCACGCTGAAACACACAAGACCAAGTCTAATAAACCCATACTTGTTCTGCAGGTGCCTCGAGGCTCGCAGTGGAAGGTAAATTGAACAGAGGCTTGGGCAAAGCAATGTGATGGAGCAGACAACTGTTGTGGACATAGGATTAAACACCATGTTCATTTTGTGCTCAACACAGTTATTGACTTTCTGTTGTCCTACAGTCAGTTCATCCCCTCTCCACACAGTTGACATGGTGACTCACAGTTTTAAACGTTACAGTGACACTAATGTGGTGGCGAGCCAGCACCGAGTCTCTGGCACCCTTCGAAGTGTGTCCAGTCTAATTACTTAAATTACCATTTAGTCCCATTCATATTCATTAACCGTGCTATTGTGGTTAAAAGGCTCCTTGATGACAACAAGAATGCCATCATTTTTGGCTTTGGGTCCTCTATTGTTCAAATGGTAGCATTTAATCAATAGGTGGAAATAAATGTCTGTTATTCTCACATCAATCAATCTTAGGTGAATGAACACAAGCTTAGAGGGCATCAGTCTTCACCTGATATCAGACAGAATTGTCAATCCATCTGAATCCAATGAAACTTTAAGTCAACACTGATGCATAGCTATCCCAACACACTGGTTTTTCCAAGGTTTTCACAAGAGGAGCGCAGAGAAGGGAGAACAGTTTAACAGCCATTCCTCAGGAGTCCCCATCAACAAGTGAGGACTGCCACACATGATGCTGATTGGCTAATTGTTAATCCTCCAGCGAAGCCCTCTGGACCTTTTTTTTTTTTTTTTTTTGAAATTTAATCCAAGAATAGAATAGAATAGAATGCCTTTATTGTCATTATACCGAATATACAATGAGACTGAAGGACCACTCCTGTTGAGGGCGATGCAGAAGAAAGTCACACTTTCTAAAATATAAAATAGAACTTCTAAAAATATAGAGAAAATAAAACAGAATGTCTAAAAAATATATACATTGTAAAAAATAAAATAAGTATATACATATAATAATGAAGATGGTGAGTATTGCACTAGGTGAATGAATATTGCATTAGTAAATGAATATTGGATATTACACAATATAGGGGTGATAGATATTGTTCAATATGAATAATATAATATAATATTGCACAGAGATGTGGGTATTGCACAGTTAGAGTGGGTGAGTGTGAGAGTTCAGGGTGGTGATTGCTCTGGTGAAGAAACTGTTCTTAAGCCTGTTTGTTCTGGCTTTGATGCACCTGTAGCTCCTGCCAGAGGGCAGCAGGTCAAACAGGTCAAAGCCAGGGTGTGAGCTGTCCTTGATGATGTTTTTGGCTCTGCTGATGTAGCAGGAGGTGTAGATGTCCGTCAGGGAGGGGAGAGGGCAGCCAATGATTCTTTGTGGTGTCTTGACTACCCTCTGAAGCCTGACCCTGTCTGCCTCAGTACGTCAGCAGGCTCTCAGAAGGGCAGCAGCAGGTTTGAGTCCAAGTTGTTCTTCCTGAAGACCCTCAGGAAGGGGTGTGTGTGTGTGGGGGGGGGGGGGGGGGGGGGGGGGGGGGGGGGGGGGGGGGTGCACTGTTGAAACCACAGTTTCATTGGCTATTGTTCGATGCCTTAGACTTTTGGGGGAACAGCTAACCTTTGGAGGCTTTCAGTACAGAAAGAGGATATCTGGATGAGACGCCAGAGCGCTGAAGTGTGTCGACATTCTTTAGAAGATTTAATCACAAATGGTTTCATCCATAGCACACACTAAAATACACACAAAAATTTAGCTTTGGAAACTTACAGAGTTTTAGCAGTTGCCTTGTAGTATGTCATTAAAAAAAAAAACAACAACAACAAAAAAAACCCCACCAAAGTGCCACCTTTAACATGTATGCACCAAACAGAGCAGGAGCACTTCAGGCCAGAGTGAGCAACACCTGCTACTTGGCCCTCTCCAGCTCAGGCCAGTGGGACTTGATTAATCATACCATGACAGCCCCTCCACCAAGATACCAAATTTAATTATGAAAGCGATAAATAACCTTTTCTAGGAGTGTATAGATCATCTGCTGCTCGAAATCCACAACAGGTGAATTATCTTCCAACAGGGAGCATCCCATCTTTGGGAGCGGGGTGACAGATTACCGACACAAGGCTTCTAAGGCTGAAAAATGTATTTACACCCGTAGTAAAATGCTCTCGTTATTAATGCTCTGCATCTTCAAGTGGAATTATGATCGTTCTGGCTTTACTCATTAAAAAAAAAAAATAAAAAAAAAAGCAGGAATAAACAAGCACTGGGTGCTTGATGGTATTTTGCTAAACTTTTGAAAAGCAGTAAACATATTTGTTTAAATATAACAAGATGTCACGATGAGAGGATGCATTAACTTGCATTAGGAGCTATAAACAAATTGCCGTTTGATTTACATAAACCATTTTCATTTTACCATCTGTGATTTCAGAAATGATAAAGAATGTGGACTATATTTCACCCCCCCCCCCCCCCCCCCCCCCCCCCCACACACACACACACACACACACACAGGCACCATTCTTCTCTATTTTTAGGACTTTTGGAAAGCTTTCCCAACTTTTATGATCATACTGTATATATTATAAAAACCCTTTTCATTGTTTTCTCACAGTTAAGCTTTTTCGGACTCCTTTTCTGTGTTCTCAAGTTATTCAAGGATGACAGCGGTTGTTTGTGGTGCGCATACACAGATTGTTCCTGGCAGTCTGAAGGTTATAAACAGCAATACAGGCAGAGTGAATTTACTCTGGATACTTCAGAGTGTCAAGATATATCAGTGAGGATCACGAGTGAAGGGAGGACAGGGAGGGGAAGAAGGCAGGAAAAAAAAAAGAAATCAAATAAATTCAAAGGCAGGCTGGCAGACATTACGTCCATTTGTCACCTCGTGCCGCGTGCAGAATAAAAGGCCTGTATGAATGGAGTCTATTATGGGAAGAGAGAGCCGCTAAGCTGCTTGCCACTGTTGATTTCTTGCAGCAGTCGATAAATTGAGCAAGGCCTAAGCAGGCCGCGTATGTCCTGTTAAACAGCGAGCGCCGCGTGGCGTGTCGCACTTTCCCCCAACGCTCCAGCAGTTTCTCATGATTGCTATTCTCTGTATTGATTTGCTGTATTCATGCACTCACCATGCAGAAAATGCAGAGGAGACAGATGCTGTCTTTTTGGGAGACATAATGGTCCTAATAATACCTCTGGTGCTACAGTCCTGCACATTAAACCAACATTAGTACTCAGAGCTGTAGCGGACATTGAATTCCTGTTAGGCAGACATTTATAGATCTACAATGGAGCTCTGAAGGTCTCATATTGGCATTATACCAGGCCTTCCATTGGCTTCATTTAAATGCTTCAGTTTAACACAATTGAATCATTTCACAGTGTGTAAATGCTGCGTGATTAACCATCATTACATTTGACAAAGAGCTAAATAATATTCTGAAAGGTATAATGAGAAAGTCACGTTCACAGCTCTTCATGCCATCATTTTTAATGCTTTTAATTAAACACCACAATTTTTGAGATCTGCTTACAGTGCACTGTGTGTGTGTGTGTGTGTGTGTGTGTGTGTGTGTGTGTGTGTGTGTGTGTGTGTGTGTGTGTGTGTGTGTGTGTGTGAGACTGGGAGGGGGGCCAACAGTACCTGTTCTATTTACCAGTAATTGTTTATAAATGCAGATTAAAAAAAGCTTTTTTTGTAAAAAAAAAACGAAAAAAAAAAAGCTGAATAATTATCGAACGTTAGCATATGTTTTTGAGATTACATTTTGGCAAATGCAATCCTCTTCTGCTGTGCGCTCAGACTGTGTACTTGTCTGCATCCAAAGGCTGCGCTCAAATCTGATTCATCAGTAGATTATGAGCAACAAATGGATTACAAACGGAAATAAGAAAGCTTCCAGTGACAAAAATCTTGCCTCTTGCATGCAGATTTTGCATGTTCACATCTGCTTATAGGGATGAAAACAAAGTAGCACACCGGTACTGTTTAACTTGGGCCTGTGGTCAAACTGACAAAAACTTGTTTTTCCTTGTTTTTATTGCTAAAGATCTTTGTAATGCAAGACTGAAGCATATAATTGATCACTAATGGTAATATTTTCTTGGCAAGTGCTTGTTCACAGGGGATTGATAGATATTCTCAGTATTATTGTAGGGTCTTTATCGAGACAACTCTTCCTGTGAGCTGTTGGTAATATTGTTAAAAAAAAAAAGTATATTATTAAAATTATTAACATACAGCAGTCATGTAAGAATGACAGTTTTTCAGGGCTCAGCCCCGTTCAAACCAACTCTCCTTTCGAGGCATCCAGTGTAGGTCTCTCTCTCTTTCAACAAGAAAACTACAGTGGCATTTGACCTTTAGCAAGACACCTACTTTGTAACTCAAAGGCTGCATGTAAATACATTGCCGCTAATATGTGCCTCATGCATTACCTGTTCTATTTCTGTGTATTAAATAAATCTGCTGGCCTGGTTTAGTCACACAAAGGCAGTTTATTAAGAGTGGGGGGGCTGAAAGCAGAATTTACCTGCGGAGTAGCCGTCCTCTCATTACTGCTGGTGCTCTTATATCACAGCGATAGAACTGTGCCATACGTGGCACAACATTTCTCCTACAGGTTCCATTTAGTGACCCATTGCGTAATTACCAAACTGTGATCTTTCCACCATCTTTCTCCCTCCCGCTAGATTGCAGGCGTCCTCCTCATTATTCACCCTCAATTATGTGAATAGTTTGTCCTGCACTGCTTAATTACTTCATTCAGGAAGATGATAAGTTAATTTTGTGATTAACCCTCTGGCATCTGAGCAGACAAGAATATCACAAGGCGATTATCATTTTAGTTTCTGTCTGACATTGGGACAGTAATTTGCAATTTGTAGGTGAATGTCAAAGATTCGGGGCTGCCACAATTAAACACTGGAATTTTTAACATGTTGTTATCTTCTATCATTAGTTATTTAAGTCAGATTAGTAGGTTGAATCAAAAATAAATAAATGTGTTTCATCAAAACCTCTTTCTGTGGCATAGCGATAAATTTACCTCACAGCCTTGGCGGTATTGTCATGTACAGGAGATGGCAGGAAACGCATTGCAGGTAAGGTTTAATTAGTGCTCAGGCTCGCTGCTGGCTTCCCTTCATTTCTCTCTCTCTCTCTCCACTGTACCGGCTCCTCTGATTACTGGCATTACGGCAAATTTGCAGTTGATAATCAGCCTCAAATTCCTGCTAAATTTCTCATTACGCTGCTGGAGATGTCACTTGGGCTTTGAGTTTGCATTAATAGGATTTAATCTGCAAGTGTTTGTGAGTGCGTGCATATCTGGGTGTGCATCCAAGCTAACACGACGCCTGGTACACATCACATGTCAGGTACAATCTTGTAAAGATTCCCAGGAGGCCACTTGTTTAACAATTACCCTTCATACTTCATTATTTCATATTGGTGGAGAATGATTACATTCAGCCCTTAGAGCACAGAGCTTGACAGTCTCAGCAATAAGAAGAGCGCTCATTAACAACACCATCCAATCTTGGCAACATAACTCCAGTGCCACACTGCATTGCATAAATTCTGACACTAAACCATGGAGGCAATTTATGGCCATAATAATGGCAGTCCTAGATAACTGGATATGCAATAATGAAAATTAATCAATGTACTAAATATTTAAGTTTAAAATTGAACACAACAGATCATGAAAACCTACAATATTTCACTTTAAAAAGCAACGTCAAGTGTGCAGTTTTCAACAACGTAGCTTAAAAAACAGGGGCAACATGAGCAAACATTAAAATAGTTGCTTTTATCAAAAAAGTTTAGCAAAATTCTGATAGAAAAATGAATGCAGTCAAACAAAGAAGTGCAGATCTGAATGGCTGGCAAAGTGCACTGGAAGGGAATCTGCATCTAAACATAAACCAAATCCTTAAAAAAAAAAAGCTGCTCAGCAGTTATGTGCACGGTGAGAAAGAGGGTCTGAAGTTTTTCAATAACATCCAAATTCTTTGTGTTTCCCTGATGAGAAACAGTAATAACAGCTCAAAAAGGAGACATGGACCTGCCCTCCTGTAGGCCCGCCACCCACAGGAGGCATAGTAGGGGTTGGGTGCAATGTGTGTTGGGCGGTGGCAGAGGCTCTGGCAGACTGATCCCTGGCTATCAAGGCTGGCTATTGGGACACAGAATGTCACCTTTCTGGTGGGGAAGGATCCTGTGCTAGTGTGTGAGGTTGAGAGATACTGGCTAGATATAGTTGGGCTCACCTCAACGCATGGCCTGGGCTCTGGAACCAGTCTCCCGGAGAGGGGATGGACTCTGTTCCAGTTTGAAGTTGCCCTCAGTGAGAGGTGGTGAGGTGGAGTGGGTATACTTGAATCGCCTCAACTCGCTGCCTGTAAACCGGTGTCAATGGTGGACAAGACGGGTGCTTCCCTGTGCCTTCATGTTGTTTAATGGGTCCTGACTGATGTCTGTGTGTATATGCCAAATGACAGTTCAGAGTACCCGGCCTTCTTGGAGTCGATGAGCAGGGTTCTTGAGGGTGCTCTGTCATCCTACTGGGAGACTTCAACGCTCACGTGGGCAAGAACAGTGAAACCTGGAGGGGTGTGATGAGGAGGAGCGGCCTGCCTGATCTGAACCTGAGTGGTGTTTTGTTATTGGACTTGTGTGCAAACCCCAGGTTGTCGATAAAAAACACCATGTTCAAACATAAGGACATTTATAAGTGCATGTGACACCAGGTCACCCTAGGCCAGAGGTCAGTGATTGATTTTGTAATTGTATCATCAGATCTGCAGCTGTATATTCTGGACATTTGCATGAAGAGAGGAGCTGAGCTGTTAACTGATCACCACCTGGTGCTGAGTTGGATCAGGTGGCAGGGGAGGATGTTGGATAGACTTGATGCACCTAAATGTATAGTGAGGGGGCTCTGGGAATGCCTGGCAGAGAGCCTGGTCTGCAAGATCTTCAATTACCACTTCCAGCAGCATTCTGAGGGAGGCTGAGGCTGGAGGCAGTTGATGGGTACCGGCACGCCAAGTGGAACGCGGCTTGGGCAGTGGCAAAAGCAAAAATGGAAAAGACTTTCAGATGGCCTCAAAGTGATTCTGGCAAACCGTCAGGTGACTCAGGAGAGGAAAGCAGTGCTCTACTGACATGGTGCAGGTGGGGCGCTGCTGACTTCAACTGCCAGGGTGCTGGAAAGTTGAACCTCAGATCCAAGAGGAACAATGCGGTTTTCATCCTGGCCGTGCAACACTGGACCAGCTCTTCATCCTCTCAACAATATTCAAGTGTGTGTGTGGGAGTTTGCCCATCCAGTCTACATGTGTTTTGTAGACTTGGAGAAGGTATTTGACCGCATCCCTCAGGGTCTCCTGTGGGGGGTGCTGAGTGGTGGCCTCCAGCTCCCACTGGAACGGTTTGCAGTCGAGTGTGAAGTGGCAGGTATGAGAATTAGCTCCTCTAAGTCTGAAGCTAAGATCCTCAGGTGGAAAAAGGTGGAGTACTGGGTCTGGGACAAGTTGCTGCCCTGGGTGGTGATTTAAGTATCCCCTGGTCTTGTTCATGAGTGTCGAGGGAAGGGAGCAGGAGATTGACAGATGGATTAGGGCTGCGTCTGCAGTGATATGGATGTTTCACTGGCCCGTCATGGTGAAGAGAGAGTTGAGTGTGAAAGCGAAGCTGTCGATTTACCAGTTGATCTGCGTCCCTACCCTTCCCTATGGTCATGAGCTTTGGGTAGTAACCAAAAGAACAAGATCGGGGATACAATTGTGGGAATGAGCTTCTTCTGAAGTGTGCCTGGCCTCTTCATTATAGATAGGGTAAGGAGTGCAGTCATTCAGGAGGGTCTCAGAGTAGAGCCACTACTCCTCCACAATGAAAGGAGCCAGCTGAAGTGGTTTTGGTATCTGACTAGGATGCCTCCTCTGTGCTTCTTGGGTGAGGTGTTCCAGGCACGTCCTACCGGGAGGAAGCCCCAGGGCAGACCCAGGACATGCTGGAGAGATTATATCTGTCGACTAACCTGGGAACACTTTGGTGTTTCCTCTGATAAATTGGAGGAGGTGGCTGGAGAGAGACGTCCGGGCTTCTCTGCTTAGGTTTCTGCCCCGGTGACCTGGCCCCAGATAAGCGGGAAAAAAAGAATGGATGGAAGTTTTATAAAATGTTGTCTTTCTTCCATTTACAGCAGAAGAAATATTTGAGTCTGAAGATTTTGATTAGAACCTAGCAGCTGGTTTGGTATATGTTCATGTTATTTTTATCCCAAAACCTGTGCCAGCTAATTTTTTTTTATTGGTGCTACAAGACTGAAGTTTTCAAACTGCCTGATCAATGTTTTTGGCTGAGAGTCATACAGTACACTGAGTGTTTTTTACTTGAAATAGGGCTTATTCAGTTTTACCCATTTAAAAAAAAAGTACCTTTTTGAATACAAAACAAACCAAAAACAAATGATCCATAGATATTCTGCCAAACGAGGCAATGATAAATGGTAACCTAGCTATCAGTGCTGGAGCGAATGTAAAACTGTGCCCATTAACTTTTTGTTCTTGATTAAACTGCGAAGCGTCATACTGTGCTCGGCAGAAGTGACTTGTAATCAACTTCCAATCATTAATGGCCCTGTTATCTGCACCTGGCTCCTGAATAAACAAAAATCTCATTGCCCCCCTCAATCACTTCAAAGTTATCCCACTGAGTGGCACTTCCAACATCATCAGCGACACAACTGGCTGATTCTGGGACCCGAGAGGCAGAAAACTCCCTCAGAAGAAAGCTTGATCAGTTTCCTTTGGGCTAAACATTGCTATTCTTTGAATCATGCTGTTCAGTGAATCATAATCACAGCTCAGCTCAATTGGACTCATTGTTGCCGGGCCTGCAAGCCTGTTTTGTTTGCTGATTGATTCATGTCATGTGAGAGCAAGATACTGAAAAAGGCCTATCATCATTCATTTGCGCTGGTTTCTGTTTATAGGCCACTCTGTATTGATGATTACTATATCAAAAGATCTTTAATTAGTGGCTTTTGTGTGGAAGACAAATGGAAAACAAAAGGCAAGCAGTGTGTAGTGGGATCAAAATGAGAAAATGCTTGATGAGTAAACATTTTAATTATGGTGTTAGATATAAAATGAAAGGTAACACTTCCGAGCAAATTAGTCTAAAGGTCACTTTTGTTTGAAAGTGCTCTGCAAGACTTTTTTTCCCTCCTGTGTTTTGAGGTTTTTTTCTTCAGAAGGCTCTGTTTTTTTTTTTTTTTGCTATCGTTCCTCCATGTCACCTCTTGCTGCAGCACCCCTCGCTGTGTGGGTGCTGGTGCCGACAGTTTGTTTCAGTGTGAAATAAGCTGTTTATGAATTAAAGCTACGAAGATTTTAACATACACAAACAATTACTAACCTATAAAATCAGCTAAACTCCTTTTTGATTCACTTTCAATTATTTTTTATTTATTTTACATAATTTTTATATGTATAATTTATTTATAAAAATGAGCACCTCATATCTAAAATAAGGGCCTTTTTTTTATTATTTAAAAGCTGGCCCCCCTTTCCTTGGCAATAATTATTTCACTATCATAGGCTGTAAAATATGTAATAAAACTTTACTGATTGCAGCAGTTGCTGCTACCTTTTTCTTTTTTTTTTCTCAGAGACAGTTTAAATAATGTGGGGGTGAAAAATGTCTAGACTATGTATGAATAATTAAAGGCCAAAGTAAATAATGAAATAATCTACATAAATAAAAAAAATACACCTTTTGGCAACAAAGAAGTACATTAAATTGTTCTCTTGGATTTATTTCTACAATTTCACACAGCAGCTTTTATTTAGTTGATGTCTTCATTTCTTTCTTTGTTTCTCTGGTGGGAGAACAACCTCACTCTAAGCTACTGAACTGTCTGCTTTGGTCTGGCTGTTGGTTAATATACAGATGCAGAAATGCAGAGAAGAAAAGGAAATTAAGAAATACAGAATGTTTAAATAAATGTCCGTGGATAGAAAAACAGAAATAGATTAATTTGAGCATTTTTAGTTCATTGCATTAGTTTCATTGATTGCAATGTATTTATTTTTATTATCTGTGGGAAATTATACATATCTTTTTTATATACTATACATTTTTTGGCTTCTATAAATTAAAACTACATTTTCAAGAAGTTAATTTTGATGGATGCAGAGTTCCTGTTTCAGTCCATTTTTCTGTATTTTCATGAAAAACACACACACACACACACACACACGCACGTGCGCGCACACACACACACAGTAAATAATTAAATAATAAAATAAGTGTAAGATCTATTCATTTATTTATTGTTTCTACCTGTTTAGGTAAAGCTGTTTTATGTATAAGTTATTGATATAATGTGGTTTTTAAGAGCCCGCCTCAGTCTTGTGCAGTTTCCTGTGGCTGCTTGTAACCCTTCTCTGTTACTCGCTGAACTGAACCATTAAAATCTCTACTAAGGCATGCCCCCACCCTTATGCTCTCAGACACATTAATCCACATTTAACTCTCTGGTTCATCCCTTCCTGCACGTGCCCCTTGAATAACTTTAAGCGTCGCCTCCCAGCAATCTAGGAAATTTGTATTGGCTATGATTGCCATAGATTACCATTTTTAGCACATTTACAAGCTCGCCGATATTATTTCCCTTGCATACTGAACTGGCCTAATCACTGTGGAAAACAGCACGCATATGTAGCCCCATTGTGTCCAAGCGTACAGGCTGCATCTGACTGAGGTTGCTGTTTTTCATCCTGTCTATTATATAAACTGATCTGGCTGGAGACCTTCGCCTTGCTGGGAGCCAAACGTGATGTGATGCTGGCTGACACATCATGACGTTCCTCCCCTTTGCTGACTGCGGGCGCTCTGGTGGAGCCTGGTGCTCTACCTCACAGCCTGGAGTCAGCCAAATATCACCTCACTGTTTTTTTGACAGAGAGACGAGGAGCATGAGATGTGAAACACAGAAACACTGTTGTCTGCCGTCAGGCCTGGTACTGAAAGAATTCTACCAGCACAGGTTAGCAGAGGACAAGAATAAAATGTTACACGGTGTCACGCGTGTGCTCTCGCAGGAGCAAACAGATCCTTCGCTATCAAAGATAACAAACAGCATGAAAGATGTGAGTGAAGCGACGTAGGTGAGCTATTCAAAATAGCTTTCTTTTTAGAAAAATAAAAGTTTGAACTCCCACAGAGCTGTGTGAGATTATCACAAGTGAAAATGAATGTTTGCATACGAGAACAAGTTCATGTTTCACATTGTTTTCTTTGCTCTTACAACTTATTTCCCCTCTTTGATAGTCAAACAAAGGAACAACTGTCTTTAACCTACAGGAAACTCTTTGTGGTTGAGTTTTTACTCATCAAAATGACCTTGGCTGGCATCAAAAGAGGTGCTTTACAGATAAGCTATACCACAGAGACTTAAACAGTATGAACTAATGCAGAATTTCTGCCTCCTGGTCTCACACTGTGCTGCACCCCGGCAGTATGGCGGCCTTAACCAAAGGCAGACACGTATATAAATAAATAAGTTGGTATGAGATGTGCTCTTGAAGCTGTATTACTGGGCTGACGGCTTAAGCTTAGGGAAAGGGAATGAGGGACAAATTTAGCAGCAGATCTTAGAATAACTAGGTAGGGATAAAGCTTATAAAAAGTGCAAATGGCTGCACTTCTGGACGCTGTGCTTAAGGCCCCGAGACGAAGTGCTGACTGTAATGTTTGCAGTTTTGAGGAGAGGAAAAAAAAAAAAAAAATCCACTAATTTATGCATTTCAAACCTCAAAAAAAACTTGAAGAGGGATTACTGGAATCTTCATACCCATGAAGTATGCAATGCTGAACTGATCCAGTTTGTACACAACAAAGAGAAAATTAGCTTTTCGTCAGGAAGACATAAAAGTGGATCAGTGGTGATATTCAACTAGTAAAATCAACCAAGAAAGAAGGGCTGGAATTAACTGTCAAAGAAAAAGATAGATGTTTTATTTTTAGCTGAGAGGATTTATACTAGCTCCATACCTGCATGCTCATTATGAGCCTACAGGTTAGTTTAGGAGTACTATTTGAAACAGGGTTAAACATCTAGCCTCTGTCCAGAGTTGACATTCTCTTCTAAATAGCTTCTCCTGTGTGTTTATAGCTTATACAAATGAACCAAAACTGCTATTTAGTCTGTTTAAATCAAACTCTTTTTTTTTCACTCCAAAGCAGACACAAAAAATACCAGAGCATAACATAAAAAGCCTAAAAAGGTAAGTTTTTTTAGCTGTTTGTTTTCAAGAGATCACCAAGTCCACAATTCATATGATGGTATGATGCACAGCTGGTAGACCCTGATCACATGACCTCAGGGACCTGAAGGGGACATATGGATGTGGTTCACTCATGTAAGCTGGTGCTTGTCCATGAAGTGATCTAAATGTCAAAACCAAAATCTTAAAATGGGGAGCAAGTGCAGCTGGGTCAGCCACGGTGTGGCAAGAGACTACTTGGAAGACTTAATTAGAAGCCTCACAGCACCGTTTTGAACAATCTGGAAATGCTCCAAGGAGTTTTTGCTTAGACAAGTGAACAATGAGTTTCAGTAATCCAAATGTGATTAAATAAATGCATGAATAACAATCTCCAGTTCAGAGCGTGACACAATGGGTTGCATTGGCAACATTTCTTCAGTGATAAAAATAAGAATGAACCAGAGTTTTGACATGAACATGAGTGAAGGCAGAGTCAAATGTTACCCCAAGGTTCCTAATAGAAGATTTAGCAAATGTGGTAAGGGGACCAAGAGTTTCCATTTTCTTAGGCACAAATCTGTCAGAGGCACAAACAAGGAATTTTTTCTTCATTAATTTGGAGAAAGTTGTCAACCATCTAACTTTTGATCGAGTCTAAGCACCTATTAAGGATCTATAGCTTAGAAACATCTTGGGGTTTAAAAGAGATATATAACACACCATAGGTAAGAGAAGTAGATAAGGACCTATACTTAAAAACAACAACAGAAAAGGATCATTCAGCTAGATATGTGAACCACTCCAAAGCAGACCTAGTTACACCCACCCAGTATCTCGGTCTATCAAGCAAAATACGATGGTCAACAGTGTGGTGCATTTGTGCAGATGCAAACATAGACACTGTAGACAGATGCAGAAAAAAAAATTGAACAAGACCCTTTAGACAGGGTGGTCTCAGCTCAGAGTGGTTCGTTTACAGTGAGAATGAATCTGACTCAACTACCAGAGGCCTGTACCATGAAGCAGGATTTTAGCTTATCCAGGTAACTTCAGGGTTAACTCCAGATTTTCTGTACTATGAAGGTGGGTCACTTCTTACTGGGGTAAATCGCTATGGTAACTTACAGTAAATTTGAGCTAAGCACCTTCCCCTCTTTGCATTCAGGGATGTGGCAGAGTACCTTAGATGTGGAGACAACACAGACTGTAGCAACTAGCTGTAAAATAACCTGATAGCACCTTCTTCCTGTAATTTTGTTGCTCGTGGCCCACACGCAGCTGTCCAATAAGTGGACTGAATGTTCTCACATGGTCTGTTGTAATGGATTTTGCTTTGGCTGGAACTTACTTGGAGTTTTGTCTGTGCGAAAAGAAACCAAACCAGCAGAGAAATCTACACATTTACAAACTCATGAACTGATTCAAACAAGAGCAAACAAACTATAGGAGTAAAAACACCCTAAAGCTGCACCAGTTCATGAATGAAGAGGCAGACTGTGTGCTCAGCAAACTGACTCGCCACCTGCACATTGTCAGCAGGATCCAATTACCGAAGAACCAGTGTCTCTTACTTCCCAGGGCCCTCTGTTTGTGGTTGAGGACATACAGTGCTTAACAAACTTCTTAGACCACCTGTCATTAAAAGAAGAAAAATCAAAGATTTTATAAATCTGTCAAAAACTTGTTTAAAACTAAAAAATTATATTGTTATTCATTCAGCAAACAACAAAATGAATTCACAGCTTTATACCCACATTTGAGCTGGCACACTGGATTTCTCTGAGAAGTCAGAAATTAATCAAACATCCACTAAAGCCCCATTTTTCTGTTCAGGAATGCAATTAAATAATTGTAATTTAGCATCTTAATCAAAATAATAATGTGCTTTACCATTTCTTTTCTGCAGTTTTGTAACAGTCAATTTGAAAAATCATGGATAACAATAATTACATTTTAGAATAAAAAATATAATTTTGCTTAAAGAGCTTGTGGATACTGGTAGATTACAGAAACATTAAAAAAAATGATTTTGGTCATTAAAAAAACTTCCTCATTCAGTTACAATCCCAGCTTTAATCGACTCCGGGGCAGAGTAGAACTTTTTGGACCGGGGACAGGCAGTGCAACTACAGCTAAGATTGGAGACTCTAAATGGTACACATCTGGAGCATGTGACTCACCGTTCAGCCCCCGCCCATCTTCTCATCTCCGGCAATCACAGTGAGTACCTGAGCTTTTTTTATCTATAATGCTCCTGATATGCCGTTGGTGTTAGGCTACCCATGGTTAAAGACTCATAACCCCTCCATTGATTGGGATCGCCAGACGGTTTCTGGTTGCCTCTGACTAAACTCACCTCTCCTAAGGTACCATTTCAGTGGGATCCCGAAGCTCAACGTGCCTTTTTGACCCTGAAATGACTGTTTTCCTCTGCGCCCATCCTCTTTCAACCAGACACGACTAAGCAGTTCATTGTGGAGGTCGACGCATCCGTCACTGGGGTTGGTGCCTTTCTGCCTCAACAACCTGAGTTGTAAGATGCGCCCATGCGCTTTTTTCTCTCGTCGTCTCTCCTCTGCAGAACAGAACTACGATGTAGGTGATTGAGAGCTTTTGGCAGTAAAACTGGCTCTGGAAGAGTGGAGACACTGGCTGGAGGGCTCAGAAAAGCCGTTTGTGGTGTGGACCGACCACAAGAATCTGGCTTACCTTCGGTAGGCCAAGTGACTGAATGCCAGGCAAGCCAGGTGGGCCTTGTTCTTTACTCGGTTTAACTTTCATATCACCTTCCGTCCAGGCGCCCAGAATGGCAAGCCGGACGCTCTTTCCCGGCAATTCTCTCAATCAGATGCCTCGGACGAGCCCGAGCCCATCCTGCCACCAGCCTGTGTTGTTGGGGCAGCTATCTGGGAAGTGGAGTCATTGGTCAGGACGGCCCAACAGACCGAGCCTGATCCCTGGAACGGACTTCCAAACAGACTCTATGTCCCCACAGCTATCTGTTCAGAGGTCATCCGTTGGGCCCATACCATTAAGTTTCATTGTCATCCTGGTCAAAACGGG
Organism: Archocentrus centrarchus; assembly: GCF_007364275.1. Lineage (NCBI taxonomy): Eukaryota > Metazoa > Chordata > Actinopteri > Cichliformes > Cichlidae > Archocentrus > Archocentrus centrarchus. The sequence goes on along the minus strand of NC_044365.1, from coordinate 12,966,662 downwards.
ACCGTAACCTGTCTCCGGAAGATGTTCTGGTGGCCATCCCTGGTCAAGGATGTGCGGGAATACATTGCCACCTGCCCAGTTTGTGCCCCCAGCAAATCATCTACACAACCTCCTGCAGGACTCCTGTGACCCTTACCTGTGCCCGGTCGACCCTGGTCGCACATCGCTGTGGATTTTGTCACCGGCCTGCCTCCATCCGCAGGTAACACTGTTATTCTCACAATCGTTGACCGGTTCTCTAAAGCTGTGCACTTTGTAGCTCTCCAGAAGCTTCCATCTGCTCGTGAGACGACTCAGCTTCTCATAGACCATGTGTTCAGGCTCCATGGGATCCTGGCAGACATCATGTCAGATCGTGGCCCTCAGTTCACCTCGTGGGTCTGGAAGGAGTTCTGTTCAGCCATCAGAGCCAAAGTTAGTCTCTCTTCTGGCTATCACCTGGAGACTAATGGGCAGACTAAGAAGGCTAATCAAGAGTTGGAGGCCGCCCTTCGCTGCATGGTGCAATCCAATCAATCCAGATGGAGCACACATCTGTCATGGGCTGAGTATGCCCATAACTCAATGACATCCTCTGCTACAGGCCTGTCCCCCTTCGAAGCCTCTCTGGGATACCAGCCACCCCTGTTTCCAGCCCAGGAGCAAGAACTGGTGGTTCCCTCCGTCCAGCGTCGGCTGTGTCGCTGCAGGCAGATGTGGCGGGCCGCCAAAGCAGCTCTCCTCCGGACGCTGGGCCAGAACAAGCGGTTGGCCGACCGCCGTCGCACGCCTGCACCGGACTTCACGCCTGCACCGGACTACACGCCTGGTCAGGAGGTCTGGTTGTCAACCAAGAACATTCCTTTGAGGACTGAATCCAAGAAACTGTCTCCCAATTTCATTGGACCTTTCAAAATTGACTCCCTGGTCAACCCCGTCACCGTGCGCCTCAGGTTGCCCAGACATATGAGGATCCACAACGCCTTTCACGTCTCTCAACTGAAGCCCGTCTCATCCAGCCTGCTGTGCCCACCTTCCAGGCCCCCGCCTCCTGCCAGGCTCATCGATGATGGTTTGGCTTTTATGCCCGGCGGTTGTTGGATGTGCGTCGTTGGGGCCGTGGTCTGCAGTAGCTGGTGGACTGGGAAGGGTACGGCCTGGGTGTCTCAGTTTGCCCTCTTGGATGACTCCCTGGTGCGGGATTTCCATTGGCGGCATCCCAACCGGCCCGGTGGGTCGCCGGGAGGCTCCCGTTGAGGGGGAGGGGTACTGTCACGACCCCGCCTCCTGGCTGGCCTACTCCTCCTTCTCTCTTTTCTTTGTGTATGTGTTTGTATGTGGGTGTGTTTAGGCTTCATGGCCGTGCCTCCGTAGGTGGTTCCATGGTGTACATTCTGCCCATGCAGTTATACACCTGCTGCGCATCATCCTCGTCACTCACCTGTGGGCTGATTGAGATCGGTATCTCAACGTGGCTTAACCAAGCCACGTTGAAGCTTTCACCTTGAAGCTTTCTTCAAGCTGACGCCAGATTGTCTCATTGCTAGCGGTAGTCATAGCTCGGCTCCTTTAAACTAAACTAAACTAAACTATCACTACGACTCAGCCTGTTTGTTGTTTCCACCTCGACTGATCTGTTTCTCCTTGTTGCCAAAAGAAGCCCCAGAGCCACGGAATCACATGCGCAGACACAGAGGAGTGGGAAAGCAGAGAGAGAAGGAGTGTAAGAAGATTCAACCTCAGCCTCCTTTGCTGTGACAATAGACTACTTGGTGTTTTCTCAATAAATACAACTAAACCTTACCACCGTGCTCCGCACTTGTGTCCAGGTTTTTGGAGGGGCTTAACAGACTACCTGAAACAAGCCCTTTTACCTCCACTCCCTTTAGGACCACCTTGTCTTCACCAATTGTTTTTCAGATTGACAGCCCCTCGCAAACAAAGGGTTTCAGCAACTGGTGGCTCAGGCTTCTGTGCTCACATCTCACATGTGTGCTTGAGTTAAATATATTAAGGGTATCTGCTTTCAGTGATATTAACCAGAACCATAAGTAGAAAAAACTGTCATGTTCATGGGCCTCACATAACCTTAATTGATATGAAGTAGGCCGCACCAGTAAAATCCATCCAACTTTCCATCACAGTGGAGCTATAACAGGCACAAAAACTTTATGTGTAACTAACAGCAACAGCATTTTAATTTGATTATTTAATTTGAATGAAACAAATTGAGATCTAAAAATATTTTTTTAAGTTTCATACATTTTTATAGATAAGGTAAAAAAAAAAAAGAGAAGGCTTGGCATAGTGTACAAAGTGATGTGTAAGATACCTGCAGCAAAGACAGAGAGCCATGATGCTTACACCTCCAGCAGGTTACTGAACAGGGCAGTTTGTACAACTTTTATTTAGCAGTGTACTTTTATTTTATCATGACACCTTGTATTACTTTTTTAAAAAAATATTTATTTATTATTTCATGCTGAGGGGCTTTAGACCAATTTCTACCCTTAAACTGAGAATCCACCACTCAGAGTTCACAAGTCACACTATAATAATATTTATATATTTACAAAGCACGCCTACTCCAAATCATACTTAATATCAAATCAAACGTGCTTCTATATGAATAATCATGTTTTTCATTTACCACAGTTGTCTTTACTCTGTCTAATAAAATTTTAGGTTAAAGTTGGTAAACTTTTTCTTTCCTTTTGAGCCTCTGTCAGGCTGAGAAAGATCAAAAGGCCTTAAAAGATGATTGCATGTTTATCACGCTGTGTCCAAGCTGCTATCAGAGCTTGATAATTCTGTTAGGCTGCAGCATCACTGACATTATGAAACCAAAAAGAAAACAACAACAACAACAACAAATAACATCCTGTCCTCTCAACTAGCACATTGTGGTGTTGTTTCACTTCTAACACAACACTGTAAACTTGAATACTACTACTATTGCACAAAAGTACAATCTCCACCCACCCAACAGCCTCCACCTGCCTGAACAGGAGCGAAAAACACCCTCAGCCTCTGTGACTGGGACATCTGTTCCATGGCAGATACTCTTCCCTGCAGACCTGCACTCTTCCAGAGCTGGGCGTCACCCCCCCTTCAGATGGCGCACAGAAACCTTTCCTTTCTCCCTGCTCCTCCATCTCCTCAACTAGAGTCAATACACATGCTGCTCCTGGAGCTATTACCGATATGCTCCGGCCAAGTGTAAAACCTCTATCTGCCACTTATCAGCACTGCAACTCTCAACTCTAAAAACTTCCCATTATGCCACAGCTCCTCTCCTCTGCTTGCAGTGGATGATATTGGAGCTATTTTGGGTTTCTAAGATGAAGTTTGATCAGTTAGTAAAGTAGCACCTGCGCTACTCCATGCTGTTTTTTTAAACTTACAAAAACAAAAACAACAACAACAACAACAAAACAACGTTTCTTTAATTACTTTTATCAAAAATTAGAAATACTTTGCGACTGAACAGGCCTGTATCTTCATAATGAGGGCGTTGGAAGATTGGCGAAGTGAGATAAATCATATTTAGTTAATTAAACTGCACAAATGTTCTCGTGTGAATAAAACATCACACTCAATTGGAGCAGGTTTTCTTTGAAATAGAAAAGTTATGGAGATTCATGAGCTTTGTAAGAAAGCAGAATTTCATTAATTTACATCTCTATTATGATCTTTATAAGCATACATAATAAAAGGGCCTATTAAAGATTTAATAAATGAACTTCTGTGTGAAGTCAAATGGATTTGGCAAAGACTGTGAGGTAAAAGCTCTCTCTCTCTGTCTGACACACACACACACACACACACACACACACACACACACACACACACACACACACACACACACACTCAAAAGAAAGGGACTCGGGGTCCTATTATGCTGGAAGAATGAGCAGAGCCGTCAGAAATGGATTAGACTTGTAAAACAAATTTGGTTTCAGTTTTTGAAATAATGGAGACATGTTCTACTCAGGGACTGTTGGTAAAACAAAGCATGAAAGGCTTCAGTGAAAACAACCTGCATGATGTGATAAGTAAAGTCAGTTTGTGCAAAATGAGTAACAGCATGAATAAAACATCAGAATAAGCATCACTGAAATCACACTTTAAAGATACATGAAACAAAGAGGATATTTCCACAAATTTTCAAATTTACTGTTTTACAGAAATGCAGAAAAAAATAGTAAAGCACATTATTATTTTGAATAAGATACCAAATTACAGTTATTTACTTGCATTCCTGGACAGAAAAAATGGTTTTAGTGGTTGAATGCTATGCTAATACATTTGTTATCCCTTTATTAACCCTTAATTTCCACACACTTTATATAGGACGCCCATCCTGCGCCTCAGTGAGGTTAAGAAGCATGTGGTCATAAAGAAATGGGCTAATGTTGTGAAAATTTATAATGTGTGTGTTGTAATGTTCTAAAATACATGTTCCTTTTACCATATATATGTGCTTTTCTTGTTCACTTCTTAGATTTTCTTTTTCACCACTCATAGGGAAGGAGCTAAATATAATAACCTCACTGACCTTGATTTTCTACATGAAAATGAAACATTTTGAAAAATGTCACTAAAGTAATTAAATCTTCTGTCTTCCAATAACATTCTAAGGTTGAAATTTTGAATTTCAAAGTACTTTGATGAAGGCCCAAAAAACCAGCAACCACTCTCATTGACATAATGAGCTACACAGTGATAACTGAGTCCATAATGTTTGATGATTAAATGGCCCAAAAGAAGAATGTAGACGATGAATGGTAGTGGGCCATGGCCTGAGCCTTGGGTACTGCCCAATGTCCACTATGAAGACCTGAACCAGTGAGGCAATAACACACAGAATGATCTTAGCTGGCTGTAATGATTCAGGTTGTTTCTGTGCAGTGTTTGTCTCTGAAACCCCAATGAATGGCTTCCTGGTTGTTGAAGTTTAAACTCTTTCTAGGATTTTGTTTGGGAAACACAGTTTCAAATGTCCCGTGGGCTTTAAATTAGAATCCCGAGTCTCTTTCCAGCTGAGGTCAGAGTATCTTGTTGCTGAATGAACAAGAAATCCATTACAGAGGAAATTAATGGGCATAAAACTGGCCCTTGACTAAAGTGAACGACAGAGAGAAGAACATGATTTACCTTCAGAACAAACAGCTAGTGGATTCTGAACATATAAGCTCTCCTTTAAAGGAGTGCATAACAGCACTCCTCTCTGTTATCCATAAACACATTAGTCCCCAGGGTGGCTAATTTTGAATGTAATAATCTATTAAATCACAACCTAACATTAACATTAAAGATCCCCGTGTTAAAAGCTATTTATGTAAGGGCCTGTGGGCTGGCAGAATGATGGGTTCACTCCCCTCTGTGTCATTTATTTCCCATTCTGGCATGCTAGCCAGAGGCCAGGAGCATGCTGTGGAGATAACATGCTAGATATGCATCTGTTCAGAAGGATCGTATGTGCTTGGGATCAAAAGGACAAAGTGGGTCCTTACTCGATTCATTAGAAACATAGAGTGTGGCATTTACTGTAGACAGTGTGATCACTGAAATATTTTAAAAGTATTTGTGGAAAAATTAGTAGAATTGCTCCATGGATGCAGTTGTTGGTGCCTAAGAGGAGTTTTCCCTCCTTTTTCTGGATAGTGTTTCTTTTTAGTTCTTTTCTTCAGCATTAATTTGTTTGTAACGCAGCAGAGGAGGAGCAGGGGACGGAACGATGGTCAGACAGATGAGGGATAAACTAACCAGTGTTTTTTTTAGTCTTTTGCCCTTATGTTCTATCCATTTTATTAATTCTGTTCTTTTTTAATCTTCTTTTATCAGATCAACTAGTTTCATCACTTGTTTGTAACCTGGCTTTGATACCTCCTCACTACTTGCAGATCCGTTATAGATCTATATGCTTGGTAATCTCAATTCAATTATTTTATCTGGATCTGGAATATCAAGTGACAAAATCATAAGGTAAAAAGGAATAACGTTTTTCCTGACTTTAAGCTGCCGAGGGCAACTTCAATGGACTCACTTGCATAAAAGTTGATCTTTGGGCATCTTTCACTCTGAGTTTGGGGTCAAAGCAACGGGTACAGCTGTTCTCATAGCATCCAGTTCTATCTCAGATCATAATCTTTCCTGCCACCTAGGATGACCCATGAATCCTTGGATCATCACCTATGGGCAACATTTGTGACAGTCTGCAGATCACACAGTTCTGATTATAATAATTGATGATGCAAAATAAAATGTACACAGTATTGTATAAACGGCAGCAGAGGCCTGTGGTGGCTCTCACTTACTACACCAAGTGTATGTGTCCTCTAATCAATCACATAGATAACTGCCTCACAGGGGCACGCATCCTTTCATGTACTTGCACATGCAGTACACACACACACACACACACACACACACACACACTTATACATTCATTCAAGTCAGCTGTACGTGCCAAGTAATTAAAGCCCGAATCATGATATGTCAGAGCCCTCCCTCGTGCCCTGCAGCTCCTGGAAGGTGTCCTGGCTTATCAGAGCCGTATTGATCTGAGCCGAAGGAGAGGCTGGTCTGAGGGAATTTATGTTCATTTTGGAAGAGGACACAGCTGTCAGTGGGCCAAAGATTAGCCCGTCTAAAGAGCTTTTCTGACAGCATTGCTAAATAGTGTCTGGCTGGATGCGGTCGGGGAGAATCAAACCTCCTGCGTGTGAAACAAATCATATATGTATCATTTGCTTATGAGCACAGAAAGGTTTAAGATGGAGCTGTACCAACCATAAAGATGCTGGGCTCAATTAGCTCCTCGTTAGGAAGCCGCACAGAAAGCCATAGCAAATCAACAGACTTGTACTGTAGCATTAGCGCTGGGAGAAGCTCTTGGTTTGTAGGTGTACACTCACATCGCCCAATCCTTTTGTGGCTGACAAACATGATTTACAATAAGTTGTGATTAATTCAAGAAGAAGTGATGTTAGCTGAAGGGATGTCTGTGTCAGTGGGTTTGAAACCAACATCTCAGAACTGAAGGCTAACAATATCACAAAGAAAACATCTAAGACTGGACTCCTTACAGATGCTTTACTTAATATTTGTACATGAGCAATGATTGAAATGACTGTAATGTGTCGGGGATCACACATAACAGCAAACCCACAATAAACAATGATGGAGCCTGTATTTTACCATATAGTAGTTCAGCTTTTTTTTTTTTTTTTTTTTAGCTCAAGGTTATTTTTGCTTTCACAGCACTTATGTTTCGAGTTGTAACTCCAGCAGGCAGCTGCCGCTAACTGGTGAACACACTGGACTCGTGATTGCCAGCGTGACCTGATAAAGTGCAAACCAGAGCTAAAAGGAGACTTAATATTAGTCTTATATCTTGTGTTGGCCGGGAAATTAGGTCCAAATAAATGCTAAGATTTCTCCGCCTGCTCCATATTTAAATAAGCTACTGTTTCCTAACAGAGTCGCTACGTCAACTTTATGAGGGGATAAATTAAGCTGTGGTTTGACTTGTGAAAAAGAAATACTAGAAGAGGATTAGAAGAAAAAGAAGAGCATTAAAAATGAATGTTCTTAGACTGCATTTTTGGTTCAAAAGACAAATGTTCAAATGAGGTTTTAATTGTGTGTAATTTAACAGCTAGCATTTACTTAAACCTTTTTTCTCTCATTTAGTTTACACCACTGCTGATATTTCTGATGAGGCCATACCATTCATTTAGTGACTATGGTGGTGTAATAGTAAAGGTAACACTTTTGAAAATTTTATTTATTACATTGTGATTTCAGCAGCAGGCAGCACTGAAGCTATGATTCCTCTGTTTACATGATGTAATGGTCACAAATGTTTAGTTAAAAAGCTGCAACCACAAACTCATAAACTCTACATAAAATATGGATTTAGCCACTGTGACACACAATGGATTTTGATTCAAATATTTTCAGTAAGAAATCAGAAACCATGACAAAATATAGCTGGTAAGTTATCAGCTAATGCTAGTGCTGGTTGACCAGCAGAGGGCTAGAGATAAACAAAATAAAGGCTACTTACTGGAGACCCTGAACAGCTCGCTCCTTAGAGCATCTTTTAGTGCAACCAAATGCTGAACAAGACGAAACGGCCATTGCCTGCATAAACTTTAAGCCTTCATGCAGTTTAAATGGGGGGAGTTATGTAAAATGTCACCCCTCATACAGGTGTCAAGAACAGAACAGGAGCTGCAGCTTTTGGCACGTTGCCTTAGCTTAATTTTTGCTGCCTGGGTGACTGCTGTTAATCTCTAACACAGACATCTGAATGTGAATATGGAGAAACTGCAGGCGAGGGAGAAGATTTCTGGTAGTGGAAGTTTTCTGGTTTACCTTTGCAGCTCGCTAGTAGTCCAAGTTCTATTGACCAGCCATGTTTGAAGAGAATATTGTTGCATGCAGGTAAACATTTTATGTGAAGACAATTTGAGAGAATGCTATCTCAAACCCAGTGACTACTGTCTAACTGCTAATTAGTTGTTTTTACTATTGCAGTACATGAAAAATATAAACTAATGAGAATTCTTTAATGATTTATGGGTTTAGTACGTTTTTCCAGGCTGAAATCTTTTGCCGTTAAAGTATGCAGCAAACTTAGTGTTCCTCCTACACCTCCTCCCAGTCTGAACTCTATCCCCTTTGATGGATTCCTGTGTGCTCATTTATTGAACCCAGGTAAGTGCATCCAATTAGTGTTTCTGTGTCTCTCGTGTTGGGCTATGCTAAATCTGCCTCCAAAAAGCCGGGGATCCTATTAGCTCGCAGTAACGCCTCTGTATTTTATACTTCGGCTTTTATGGGCTCTCCAATGTCACTGCATCAAAGGAGCCTTGTCTGTACATGAATCTCGCCATGCCAGAATCCTTCAACCCCATTATCTGGGTGAAGTGCCCTTCCCCAGCTATTTGTATCCCACCGCGCCTCGCGCCATTACCTTCCACTGGGTAATAGCTTCTTAGACTTCTTGTCTTTCTGTCCTGCTTTCATTTGCAGGCAAAGAGTTTCTTGTTTCTCTGAAATACTCTCACACTTGTTTATATGTGTAATAAAGCTTCAGATTAAGAATATAATTGATATTAGAGTATGTGTTGAAACTAGAGATGAATGAAAACATCACCCCCACCATCATTGTCTGTAACATGGGTACATAAGTAGCACTGAGTGGAACACCTGGGCCTTAACATAACAGAATGGAAGCCCACTTACCCTGAGAAAAACTCTAGACACCACTTCCCTCTTTTTACTGCTTCCCCATTAAACTCACATTAGATGATTATTTACTCTGCATGGCTCTGGATGTGCTCAGTCTTGCATAGCCGATCTCTCAAGTCCCCTCCACAACTGTTGGATGGCTATGAGAAAAAAAAAAAAAAACCCTCAAGGATAATGGAAAATTGATTTTTATCTCCTCATATCTGTTTAAATATGATTAACAGTGAGCTTGACACAGCACGTCAAATTAATAATGACGTGAGGGAAAAGGCAATCAATAATTGACAAGATAAATACAGATAAGGGTTCATAATGCTCCCCGTCGCCGGTCACACCGATAACAAATGAAGCATTAGCATGTGAATGATAATCAGGAGTCATTAGATAGGTGTGAATGACAATACAATAGCACGGTGGCGACCACATTTTGACATCACCTCCAGAACTCGGAGGGCAGCCGGAGGAATTAACGGGGCCCGTATCTCTCTGTTAATCTGTTCTGCAGCACGATAGGAACCTAGAGGTCATTTGGCAGAGCACCGTGTTACTCCTTCACGATGACCCCCCCCACACACACACACACACACACACACACACACACACAGCTCCACACATTCCCCAGAATCAAAAGTGAAGTGGCGGCTAATGAAAACGAATAGCACATTTGTATGTCGTTAGCGCCGAGAGGGGTCTCCAGAGAGGGAGGGGGAGAGGGTGGAGGTGAGGTGGAGCGCTGGGCGTGTGAACATAGTTCAACAGTCATTACGCAGAGGTTAACGGCCGGCCCGACATAAGTGTTAGACTCCTCGTATTATGTCGATTCACTGAGCTGTTGAACCATTACCGCTCTCTCTCCCTCACACTCAGATAAAGGTATTTGCCCACAGCTAGACAGATGTACTTTGCATTTATGAGAGCATACATTATGTTTGACATCAAACATTTGCTTAACACTGCCCCCAGATCTCATTTCATTTTTGTCATGTCACAGTTTTATCCCAGATTTGTACCAGATACTTCCTGTATGACACGTGCACATTAAAAAAAAAATACATCTGGGACGGCACAAGTGTAAGCCGCAGAGATCTGTGCAAAGTCCCAGCCTTAACTTATCATCTGCCGGCTCAAAACTATAGGTTTTAGATGACAGGGCTCGTAAATGGGTTATCTAAAATCCAATATATATTGGAAGAGAGATCGCAGGGGGAAAGGCACGCTTGACTGTATCATCCTGATCCATAACTTTCCCTCCAACCAGGGGCCCATTTATTGTTGATTCCATCCAAAAGATGGGTCTGTCAGTTGGGTGGGAGTCTCACTGCTGTTTATTTTCAAATCAATACTCAATTACTATAAGGAAGATCCACTCCCTCGCCCATTTCCAAGATGAAATTATGGACTGCAGCAATAACACTTATTCAAGGCGAAAGCTGGTGTCATTAACTCACAACTAGGCAGGATAAGTACACTGGGATTTTATAACAACTGGATTTCGAATCCTCCCATGCACCCCTCACCCACTTTTACCCTTTTAGTTTCTAATTAATCAATATGAAAAAGACCCTTCACGACATGATGGATGACCAGAGAAAACAATTTTCACCCTAAGAGCCTTTTAATTTTAAACTCTAGGAGCTCATTGACTGCAACTCCCAACAACCCATCAATGCTAGTTTTTAATGCACTTCCTCTTTTGTTATTGAGAAGAATGGAGAGGCAGCAAGGCCCCGGCTCCTCTTCATAACTCATGTCATCGATTTGCTAAATGCCAGACATTTGCCATAGGAGAGAGCCCTATCAATGGCTTTGGCAGGGTGTGTGTAAATTACTCCATTAGGGAGACTTTTGGAGCATTAATAGTTGAAAGAAATAGAGGCTAGGCCACATAGGATGCATACATGAGCATGGATAGGGTGCTGCAAGTCAAATACACCCCTTGTTTGGCCCTGTCATATGAAAAGAGACTTTAAGTTGGAGGGGGAAAAAAAGCTCTTCCAATATTGCGGCATAGAAACAGATAAGCCATCATTCACTGTAACACATTATGACAGACGGGCTTTGCTCTTGTGAAAGTAGGCTAGACAGGTCCGAGGGCAAAATCCAGCCCTGGCGGACACAGTGACAAGCGGTTCTGTTGTAGTTATTGTTAGCATCCGCACCAGTTGGACGGGTCAGTCAAAACAGCCCTGTGACATTGAAGGACGCTGGAAAAGATGCTGTCTTTTGTGGAATGAAAGCACAAAAACAAAGTTTAGCAGGAACAGACCCAGACTTAAACAGGCCACAGCTCAAAGAGCGAATCCTCTGACGGTCATCAGTTTTCAGCTCGTGGCAGAAGGAAACGTGTCAGCCCCTAATTCAGGTTTACTTTTTACTGCAAAATGTGTCACATTGTTTTGGTGAAAGTTGGTGGAGAGAACGCGCTGCTGACATATAGCCTGACATATGTCACCATTATTAGAAGAAAACTGACAGATGTTCAGTTCACTTGTCAGAATGAGTGCTGGGACACTGCTGTACAATCTACTTTTCAAAAAAAATAACGATCATGATGATACAGTTATGTCATAAGAGTTTCCACACAACTTCACATTACACAATAGGTTTAAGCTGCCATTGTTCAGCACGCCACTGGGTGAATTTGATTAGGGTATGTCTTTTCAGAGGCACTATTAGCTCCTAAATCATCACTTCCTAACAGGGTGTTGCCAGTTAGATTGAGATGATAAAAAAAAGATATATTATGCCTGGCAAAGTGAAAACTTTTACATTTCAAACCCTAAATTAAAGAGCTATTGACATTCTGCATTGGCCACTGTCCAACAGTGTCACTACTTCACTGCATTGTGGGATATTAGCATCCTGTGCTTGCTTATTTGGATTTTCCCCTGGAAATAGCATCCACTTTGTGTAATATTATGTATTAAGGTTTCAGACATACTAAACTAAATGGTCCCAATTTAGGTTCGGGAACCAGAACCAAGCCAGCTCTGTTGAAATGGAAATGCCTCATAAGACATTTATAACTGATATCCTAATTCTATCAGCTCTTTTCATGAGTTGTTTCCTAGCGAGTGTCTCTGATTAAATGCAAGTCCCTCCAGACACACAGGATACTAGGCACCTCTGTTTAATGCAAATATCTGTTGTAGCCAATCCCATGGCTCAATGCATTTAGGCATGTAGACATGGTCAAGACGACCTGCTGGAGTTCAAAGCGAGCATCAGAATGCGGAAGAAAGGTGATTTTGAACATGGCACGATTGTTGGTGCCAAATTGACTGGGCTGAGTATTTCAAAAATGACTGATCTACACATATTTCCCCAAACAAACAGCTCTAGGCCTTACAGAGAACGATCTGAAAAAGAGAAAACATCCAGTGAGCGGCAGTTCTCTTGGCAAAATCTCAAATAACTGGAAACCGAGGCTACAGTTTCCACAGGCTCGCCAAAATAGGACAATGGATCTGATCATTTGGATGGTAGGGTCAGAATTTGGTTTAAACAACCCAAAAGCAGGAATCCATCATTCCATGCTTCCATGTATCAGTGGCTCAAGGTGTTGGTATAATGGTGTGGGGGATATTAACTTCGCACACTTTGGGCCCCTTAGTACCAACTGAGTCTCCTTTAAATGCCACAGCCTACCTGAGTGTTGTTGCTGTCCATCCTTTTATGACCACAGTGTAACCATCTTCTGATGGCTGCTTCTAGCAGGGAAATGCACCACGTCACAAAGCTCAGATCATCTGAAACTGGTTTTGTGAGCATGACAATGAGTTCACTCTGGTCAAATGTCCTCCACAGTCACCAGATCTCAATCCAATAGAGCACCTTTGGGATGTGGTGGAACGGGACATTCATATCATGGATGTGCAGCAGATAAATCTGCAGAAACTGCGTGATGCTATCCTGTCAATATGGACCAAAATCTCCGAGGAATGTTTCCAGCACTTTGTTGAATCTGTGCCATGAAGAATTAAGGCAGTTCTGAAGGTAAGGTGTGCCTAATAAAGTGTTTAGTACTTTCCACCTTATTGTTTCAAATGGGTGATTTGTAATTTGTGCAACTCTCACTGTATAGGGCGCCTGTTAATAGTATTTAAATGATGTATCTGTAAAATGTAAAATAAAGGGACTGGGAGATGCTCGAGCTGATGCTTTCTGCCACCCAATCTGTGGTATGTTACAATTATTGCTATGGTTTTAGCCTCTTTTGAAACAGAGACAAGGGAATAATAACTAAATAGTAATTCAAAAATATACACACGTGAGCCATTAAATTATGAGGTGAGTGATTGTGCATTCTTGTTGAGTGCAGTCAGTCTTATTATAAGTCATGGCCATAATTTGAAAATCCCGTAGCTGTGCATGGAATAATAAAAAAGAAAGAAAGAAGAAGAAACACCATAATGTAGCATTACAGAGAAAGAAAGTCGCATTCGCATCCTATTGAGTGAGCAGCTGTGGCCACAATCAGAAGGTTATTGTCTGAGCTTTCCTCTCTAATCACAACATGGTAGGTTGCAAAATAGTTCAGCATCAGGGCATGCCTTTAAAATATGTTTCAGGGAGGAAAAGTTTGTGGGTGATTGCCAGCGAGGCTGCATTCAAGGCAGTTTTCTGCACTGGTGTCAAAACCCGCCGGTCTATAAGATGCCGGGGTGGATTCCTATAGACCTCGCTATTTTTTCATCTCTGCAGTTTATTTTCAATCACAGAAAAATTACATGGTACACGATAAACCAATAGCAAGCTCCACAGGAAGCACAGTGGTTCAATAACACGAGCTCAGGAGACACACTATCAGATGATTTTGGATATTTTTACTACGATGACTTTTTGAGCAATTGCAAGTGATTAAATGAGAATAATTAAATCATGCAGGGTTTCCATTCGAAATCTGTCCTGTCATATATTTGATGCAATGCTGAATTGCAATCCGTTTGCTGTGTTTATTGCTCTATTTATATGCAGCGGGTCTTGTTTTTATGCCACCATGTGTGTTGCCCATGGATATGAGTAAAGTAAATTCACAGCTGCCGCACAAACCTTTTCACTCATTCAGCAGTGCCAGCGTGCTGCGTTTACTGGGATAAAAGCTAAATGGAGAGTGACAAAGTGCCCCTGAAGGGTAGGATATTTTTTGCCTTGACTCTTCTATGACACCTTGATAAAGCAATTATAGAGTAATTACCTTAACAAGTGGCATTAGAGAAAATTATCCTCATTTTTCTGCTAAAATAACACCAAATCAGCAGTGAGTGAATTTCAGAATCTCTAATCAGCAACCCATTAGGTGCTGCAACTGTCTGATTTAGGCAGCCGTCAATGACAAATGCAATTAGTGACACAAAACAACAAAAAAATGTGACAACATTGTGCTAAACAAGCCAGAGAAATCCGTCACATCCTTCAGAGAATTCATGTGTTTATTCAATTCATAATGGCTAATTGTATTTGGAGAGTCTGCGTGCACGATTTGAGCGGCCCCAGAGATGCTATCTGTGGCCTGAGCGAAAAACAAAAGGTTCAAAGTCAATGGGAGCCACGCTGGCAGTGAGTGTTGGAGAATCTCCCTCTTTTCAGCGAATTGAACAGATAAGCGGAAACGTTTCCTTCCTCTCTTCTCCCAAGTTAGCTGGTGCAGCAAGGTCAGGTGAATGTGATCAGCCAGTGTGTCTAAGTGTATTATCAGGTGAAATCTGTGGAGTGACGTGAGCGCACCGGGCCACTCAGCTGTCTGGAAAAATCATTACACAGTGCCGGACATTTTGGATAACTTTGGAGGCAATCAGCCGCTTGGGACACAGCACGAATGACTCCGTGACCAAAACGCCCTTGAATGAAACACTTCCTCATCAGACCGGTCAGGAGCCTAAATTACTGTTTTTTAGGGGAACAGGCAAAGATGGGCTTCTGATTTTTCACATAGTCACACTGTAAGTCCAGTGTTTTAACAAAGCTGCAGCATCTACAGGCACCAAAGTGTTTTTGGTATTTAGAAATATCAAAGCCCAAATGCAGACTCCTTATTCCCCACAGACAAGCATTTAAACTTGAGCTGAACCTGCTTTCCTGTATGGAAATTTAATGCATTATCATCATTTGAGTATCCTTAAAATTATGCTCAAACACACAGAAGATAGTAGATAAATGCAGTGCTTACAGTACCAAACCTATATTTATTAGAATGTAATTATAATTGAGTTTTCCTATATATTTCTTAGTGTACAACCCAATTTAACTGATTCTTTACTTTTTATTTATCACAAATATGTCTGTGACAGATTTCAAAATTAGCTGTTGGCACAGTAATAGCTAATGGATCAAAATAACAAAAAAAAAAAAAAAAAAAAAGCGCTCTTAATGGCTGACATCGTGATGAAATGTTTTAGTTGGGCATTTATCAGTAAAAGGTAGCACTTATGTTCTTTATTAAAGCGCCCATGTGTGTGAAATTTTATTACAATATCCCAAACATTATCTAAATGGTTCAGGATATATTTTATGAGAAAATTAAAGAATTTGGTGCAGCCTTTGTGGCACGCACCTATAAATATGGAATTCAGGTGGAGGCCACTGACATTTTTTCCCTTCTCATCTTTTCTGACTATTTTTTCACTACTGTAGGTCACCTCACCGGCAGAGTGTGGGGCTGAGGGACTGTACATGAGACTGTGATCAGCAGTACTGGTGCACCACAGGGGTCTGTCCTCTCTCCTTTCTTGTTCACACTGTACACATTTGACTTCCAGTACAGCTCTGAGACGTGTCATATGCAGAAATTCTCAGATGACACAACCATCGTCGGGTATGTCTGGAGTGGACAGGAGGATGAGTACAGGAGACTGGTGGATGACTTTATGGCATGGTGCCAACTGAACCAACTGCTGCTGAACACGTCCAAGACTAAGGAGATGGTAGTGGACTTCCTTAGGTCTGGACCACCCCCACAAGCAGTCTCTATTGGGGGGGAGATGGTGAGGACCTACAATATCTCGGCCTGCAGCTGGATGACAAACTGGACTGGCCGGTGTGCACAGACACACTGTCCAGGAAGGGGCAGAGCCGGCTTTTATTTCTTGAGGAGACTGGGGTCCTTCAATATCTGCAGAAAGCAATTGCAATCTATAGTTGCCAGCATTCTCTTCTATGTGGTGGTGTGCTGGCGTGGCAGCATCAGGAAGAGAGATGCACTGAGGCTGGATAAGTCGGTCAGGCAGGCTGGGTCAGTGGTCAGGATGGAGCTGGACTCTCTGGCTACAGTGGCAGAGAGAAGGACACTGGACAAACTGCTCTCTATCATGGACAATGACAGGCACCCATTACACACCAATATGATGAAACAGAGGAGTAGGTTCAGTGGAAGGCTGCTCTCACAGAACTGCTCAACTGACATATTTAAGAAATCATTTGTTCCAAGAGCCATCAGACTTTTTAATGCTTCCCTTGGGGGATGTTAACATACAATCACCATTACATTTGTTGATATTTGGCACTCTGTAAATCAGGCACTTTATCACTTTACTATTACTGTATATTACTGCACTGCGTTGTTTATACATCTGCCTCTGCACTAACGACTATCCCTCTGTATATCTATATTCCACTGTTCCACTATTCCCTGTGTTGTTTAGTTTCTTTTCAAAGCACTAAGCCCCTGTACAGCTTAGTATAGTTTGTATAATAGCATAGTTTGTATAGTTAGTATAGTTTGTTAGTCTGTATTGTTAGCATAGTTTGTATAATATATACCTCCATTGTTTGTAATCTATTTATTGTGCATGTTAAGCTGCTGGATACCCTGATTTCTTTCTATAAATAAAGTTATCTATCTATCTATCTATCTATCTATCTATCTATCTATCTATCTATCTATCTATCTATCTATCTATCTATCTATCTATCTATCTATCTATCTATCTATCTATCTATCTATCTATCTATCTATGTCTGTCTGTCTGTCTGTCTGTCTGTCTGTCTGTCTATCTATCTATCTATCTTAGTTTTGCATTTGACTATGTTACTACTACTACTACTACTACTACTACTATGTCACTACTGAGGTGATACCCGGACCCTACAGACAATGCACAGGTAGTCCAACTCCTCTAGGAATGCACATCGATATGTACCATTGCCAGAAGGTTTGCTATGTCTCCCAGCACAGTCTCAAGAGCATGGAGGAGATTCCAGGAGACAGGTAGTTACTCTGGACAGGGCCACAGAAGGTCTTTAACCCATCAGCAGGACCAGTACCTGCTTCTTTGTGCAAAGAGGAACGAGATACTACCAGAGCCCTACAAAATGACCTCCAGCAGCCACTGGTGTGAATGTCTCTGATCAAACAATCAGAAACAATCAGAAACAACATTATCTAGTGGGCCCTGTGCACACTGTGGAGCCCTACTGGCATTTGCCATAGAATATCAGAATTGGCAGGTCCACCACTGGAACCCATGCTTATTTTCACAGATGGATGAAAAGCACAAGACATGTGAAAATAAGCATGGGTCATCCCTTAAAAAAAATCACAATGATATTTGATCTATGAGCTACAAAGAGATGGGATCTGTTTCTTTAAATCTCACCAAGTCAGCTCCTTGAATTTATTTCCTTAATATTTTAACATCATGCAAAACTTAAATGTGGGATTCATAATTAGTCTCATAATCACAGCTCATTATTATAAGCTATAATTAGTCAGAGATCAGCCTAATGATAAGACACAATTATGTCTCCAGATGCATTGTTTCTAATCAAGCCCTAATATTCAAAACACAGCCCAGTGAGTGTAAGATGTAAACTGTCATCATGAAGTAAATTCTCACTTTTGTTACCCCATCTTTGAATGCATTTCACCCCGTCTGCTTGCGTCCATGACGCGTGTCCGTCTTGGCTCAAGCATCAATGTGTGCATGTTAAGTGTGATGAAGTATAGTTATTACCGTACATAAACCGGACGTTTGAAGTAAAATAGCATTTAATGACTCATTTGAAGTATCTGAATTGCAAAGGAAATGAAACATCTCTTTGAAGGAGGAAATGCCATATTCCAATCAAACATTTCACTGTAGCGAAGGTTAATGAATGCCATTAGCCCAGCGCCAGTAAATTCCGACTTGTATTTTCACGAGATGCATAAATTAGATAAAGACCCAGAATCCAAAGCTTCATACGGGGGGGAGAGGGAATGTATGACAGAAACACAATTACATGCCTGTGGATGGGATGGCTGCTAAATGGAAGCAATTTGACAAGCTTCGACAACTGGAAGTTAGTCCTTCTGTCACCTTCTGCTTGTTTGTAAAGCACACAAGCAAAACTTGTACACAAGCTAATCCATCAATACACGATATTACTGTTTGCCTGCTAAAATATTTATCAGTTTAAAAATGTGTTTCATTTACATATATTTACAAAATCCTCTCCTAATTGTAGCTCATCTGCATACATATTAGTAAGATTCATTATCCAACTGAACATACCAAAATGCTACCAACTCCACCAACTGGTTTGTTGCATGACTGAATGAGTGACAATATTTATTTTCAAAGATGTCCCAATAATTATTCACCAATTTGCTCTTTAAGTTTCCTTTGAGATGCTAATTAGTTGTTCATTTAGATGTATCCTTTTCGCTAATGGCTCATCACTTCTTAAAGTGTCCTGCTTGGCAATAATAAGGTCTGACGTAGGCGTTTTCTATACTTCATTACTCCTTTCAAATGATCATTGGCCTCCTTAATTAGATGATAGTTGAATTATAGCTCTACTGTAGACTACGACCTTGAAAAGAAGTTGAGATCTGACAAATGACATCCCTGAATTGAAGGCTAATGGCTGAGGCAGAATAACACCTTGTTTTTTGGTGTGTGTTATTGTATTCTGGTCACTCTTTTCACTTCTAATGCAGGTGCATATGAAAGTGATAATGTTTGATCTTTTGTCTCTAAATGTATGATGCAGAGAATCTGCTCCTCCTGCAATTTACTTGAATTCATAAAGGGAAGGTAGGAGAGATGGAGGAGGAGGCCGGGTTGATGTTGACTTCATGCACAGTGGGGTGGGATATTGGAAATCTCGACATTCACTTTTGCAGTTTCTCAAGGTTGAAAAGTGTAAGGGAGAATTCACCAATTGACAATGAGCTGATGAATCAGATGATATGCTTTTTTTTTTTTTACCCAAATCAGCTGCTGTTGTTAAATGGTTAAAGTATAACTGCAAAACTTTAATGCAGATCTATCAACATATTCACCTACACAGAAAGGTAATTCCCCAATAAAAACCTCTGCAGAAAATCTTCTGATTCAGATTTTCTTCCAGCCCAGAAAAAAGGCTACAGAAATTTAATTTGTCCTTCACATGTGGGGGGAAAAAGATTATTTAAAGTAAGTCACCGAAAATTTAAAGACTAGAAGCAACTGAGTGTTTGACACATTTTACTTTGTCGTCAAGCAGAAATCACTCTTAAAATTTTACACCTTAACTTACCATCCGCACCATCAGTAAACTAATAAATGAGTAGAAGAGGACACCACTGAGCCATGTGGATGGCAGCACTGTCATCACCACACTATCAAATCAAATTCATTTGAACTCTTTTAACGTGGCTTTTTGAAAACATGTCACGATCAATCACAGATTATCCTATCCTTTCAGTTCTTTATGTTCACATATTTGGCAGTATTTAATCCATTCCACCTTTATACCTCAGCACTGAAAGCCACACCATCATCATCATCATCATCATCCATATTGCATGGTCATGAATATCTGGTTCAAACAAACTGAGCTGAATTACTTCCTGTGACAAAACTAGCAGAATAAGGTCCAACAAGAGTAAAGCTGGAATCTGGATCAAATGAAAGTACGTTAAAGTTCATTTCAAAAAAGAGAGAAAAACAAAACACATTCAACTCTGATAATTAGTGAAGATCTTAAAATCTCAAAAAAAATGTAAATTAAGTTTGTGTGTTTGCTAAAACAACAGTAATTTTGGTTTCTGAGCATTATCTGACCGTGTTTCCATTCAGTGAGCGGGACTGTACAGTCAGAGCCTTTGGTTAAAAAAGAAATAAATAAATTTGGTCAACAAATCTTTTGTTAATGAATGTATGTAGGGATTTAGGACACTCTTTTGCATATCTCTAGAACATACTTACTATTATAAGGGCCTCATTTGTTATTTTAAACACTATAATTAAACTCGTCTTGTCAGAAAATGCCATCGCCAGATAACGACGCCATTAAATTACATGATGAATCAGTAGCTCCTGGTTGTGCCTGTGCAATGCAGCTGAGCTATACCCAATCTACGGTATGAGCTATTTTTTTTTCTGGAAATATGCATGACAATCTGCAGTCTACAGCCCCACTAGCAGGAGATGGTAGGCAGGTAGTATAGTATTTCTCATGCATGTGATCTGAGTGTTGCATCTTAGCATGCTAGCATTGCAAATTAGCATTAAAAACAAACTACAGCTGAAGCTGACGGGAACACTATTATTGAGTTAGGGTTGGTAGTAATTCATCCTGGGCAGAACATTAATGTTTGTATCCAAATGTAGGCGTGACAAATGTTGAGACATTTCAACAGGAGTGCTACTCGAGCCTGCATGAATGTATTTTACAGATGTTGGACCAAATTTGTGGCGCTATCTATCAACTTACCTAAAACTAGACTAAAATAGACTAAAAATGTGCTCATGTATATGTAATCTGGTCATTTAGGTATAATTATTGAACAACTTCTAAACTCCTCCGGACAAGGAAAGCATACTTGGGTCGTGATTGGGTCTCCACTGATTCTGATGGGGGGAATGCTTGGCGCCCTGATGAGCAAACACTATGAAGTGAGACTGCAACTTAAGCAAGAAGCTGCACGTACAGTACATGTGTTTTAAAAAGACAATATCTACTGGGTTTCTTTACAAACAGAAAACATCCAGTGGATTCAGGCAACATCCTGGGCTTTAGGTGAGTTTAGGGATCCTAGTTAACCAGACTCTGTGCAGACCTTGCTCCATCACCGAGGCAGTACTATCACTCTTGATGTACACCAGCATATCACTCCAGTAAGCAAAATCCCCCGAGACGGGTCTTTTTTCAGTGCTAACATGTGAAATATTGCTTTCCTGGGTGTTCACTCAGGCGAGCAAAAATCATTGCCTCTCTCCGGGTAAGGTTGACAGATGGCCATCCACACTGTGAGAAAAACAAAGGCTTGGATGGCAGAGTGAACAACCAGGTCGGCCCATGTTTTATCCCCCTTCACTCTGTAAAACTGCCGCCAAGGTTAACCCCAGCTGCCTTTCTTTGGTTTTATTTAAGAGGAAAAGCACAAAAACAGCAGGTTGGCTGGACATACTTTAGATTAAAGCTTTCTTCCCCAAGGGAAAAAAAAATATATATCAAACTTCTCTCTTTCATGTTTCTCATTTAAAAATCCACATGAATACCTGGCAGGATATCTCTGACAGATTCTTACTCTTAATCAGCACGCTTAGAAATTAACAACTTCAAAATGAAATGCAATTTGCATGTGTTTGCTTGTGCAGAATAATCAAATCATGCGGTATTAGGGCACGCATCAAGCACTGGAGACAGTGGTTTTGTTCAGTCTGAGTTAATTGAGCCCCTCTGCCATCTTTTTTAGAACAGTGCCTGACATAACCACTGGTTGTCGACACTCTGACAAGTATCAGATGAATAATTTTAATGCTAATTACACAGTAGCAGAAATACATCACAAAATCCTTTCATGACAGGCAATGAGGGGAGTTAAAGATGTCTATAAATGTGGTTTCATGGGATATTTTTAAAAGAGGACATGAGGGGAGCGAAGGGTTGTGATATAAGTCCAGGTTAAACTTTCTTTCTTTTTTTTTTTTTATTTAAGTAAGTTTGAAATTGGGTTAGATTTCAGTTTAACCCTGAAAGCTTGGTAACTTCTTGGCTAGCTGTTGTTTATTACCCACAGCCAACATGGGCCAATGCTTCCTCTTAAAAGCTGAATCAAAAATAATTTGAAATGACATGAAAATCATAAGGAGAAAGAAAAAGCTTTAAAAAGGCCATTTATAGATGAGAGGCTGTCTCTCATTTTTTCATTGTTTCCTCAAGTGCAGAAATGTAATCTTGGCCTCAATGATGCTGGGACGCTGATATTATTTTTCATGGACATGATTCATGCTTAGTTTCTAGAATATAAGTTATTGATTTGCTAATCTGCCCACTGTGATCTCGTCTACATAACTGCCGATGATCTCATTTTCAAACGCTGTGACATGCTGAAGTCTTAAAATGAAATGGAAGATTGATTTAGAGGATGTGATGAAAATCTTGGGCTGATGGCTGGAACATTTCTTCACATTTTTGTTCTGCTTTCCTCAATATTCCGGGACTCCACTGACATAATGCATGATAGTGTTTTGTTATATATATATTTTTTTACATTATTTTAAAATAAGCCAGATTTTCATAAGATAGCAGCGTGAATATATCTGTGCTTTAATCACAGAAACAGAATTTATAAAAGGCTTACAGAGAAAGCCCCAGTGAGTGATTTGTGTATCAGAGACATCACCATTAGAAATTCATGTCTGAATTTCACTTGTGGTAAAGGCGGCAGTGCAGTGTTTTCTGTAAAGATCCATGAGCTGAAGTCAAGCTGGAACAGTCACATGAGAAAACCTTCTATTCAAAATCACTCTTCATATTTGTATAATAAAAAAATAATGAATCATCCAACCTGAAATGTTCACTCTACTGTTTAGAACCAAACCACAATGATGTGCAATAAATCAGGAAAATGTTTAACCAAGCTGCAGGTTTTAATATGCTTACAAAGTAGCTGTCTAATTTTCAACTCCTAATAGCCATCATGTTGTCATCCATTTGGTTGTTCACCACTGTTTTGAAGCTGAGGTGATCAGATAAGGATGAGACTAGCAAGATCCATCATCAGTCTACCATGATATTAAATGGGATGCTACTTTTAGCTTAAAACAAAATATACTTTAAATATACTGAGTAAATGGACTAGTTCTTATATAGTGCTTTTTTACTCTGTTTGAGCACTCAAAGCGCTTATACAACACATTTGCATTCAACCATTCACACCCATTCATACAAGCACTTCCATGATTAAGTAAGCTAAGTGCTTTTATTATCTAACATTCACGCTCCAACGCTTGCATCGGAGAGCAACTTGGGGTTAAGTATCTTGCCCAAGGATACATTGGCGTGCATTCTGGAGTGGCCAGGGATCAAACCGCCGACCTTCTGATCAGTAGGTGACCCGCTGTACCTCCTGAGCTGCAGCCACCACCCACAACCCAAATCTTTAAAAGACAAGGTGGCACCAACCTGACGCTCAAAGTGGGCACACTCACGGTTCTGCATGACACTAGGCCTTAATACCTTTCAATCAATGAAGTAAAAATGTCTTTTTACTGGTTGAGGTCACAGTTTTCACAGTTTCACTCCCCCTCGGAGAGTAATTGGTGTAACTGGTAATATTCTAGAACACCAAAACAATGTTTTTTCGCCAGTCATTTGGGGAATACATTTTCACTTGCAACTGGTGGTTGCAGACCGGTCTCTAGACATGTGTGACTGGAGCCTTATTCACTTCACCCTACACTGTCCCACGTCCACAGACAAAGCCACAACCTCTATGCAAGTTGATGACCCAGATGACTGGTGATCCTGCTAAACAAACAAAAATCTGTAACCATATGTCACAGATGCAATGTGGTCAAATAGCTAACTTGCTACTGATGGTAACTAAAATCAAACCCCCTCCATTGTGTATTCATTTTATCCAAATGAAAATACAGCATAGAATCACTGTAAACTAGTATAGTGATGATATAGTATATAAATTGATGTCAATAATCTGCAGTGTTTTATCTATAAGTTAGAGACTCTTCCTTCACTTTGGTCCAGCAGCATCAGCCCATCTATCAGTAAAAGATTGATCCTGGGGTCTGGCGGCTGGCATAAAGATGACCAACTCTGGCGTGGCAGTGATGGAGACGCTTCGTTGCTTTGATGTGACTCGCAATATGGTGTCAGCAGAATGGACTGGGTGGCTGTAAACGGCGGCGTCAGGCTGTAAGTCTGCATATAGACAGGGTCACTTCACCTGGTTACTGGGGGCGAGAAGCTGCTCAGTCAAGCCTGAAAGCATGTGCGCAGGGTGATTCGATCTGCTGAGGCTGCACAGAAGAGGAAAAATTCATTCAGTAGGATAGTTGAAACTTGGAGAATGAGGCGCTTGAAACTCATTCAGGATTAAAAATAACATTGCAGGCTCCTACAACGTGGAGCTATCATGTCATGCTGGGCGCTTGCATTCGCTGCTAACCTCCTATGTATCTTTTATCCCTGCTGCTGTGCTTCAGTGTCCATCACTCTCAGCAGTTTTTCTGGGTGGTCATAACTCATACAGAGTTTTGTCACAGAAGAAGCCTCCAGTCCTCTGGGATCAGCTCCACGGTATCCCCCTCAGCACTGATTAGCACTGTGTTACAGTGACACGGACAGCAACAGATAAGAGTCTCCTGGATCTGTCCGCTTGATAATACCCACTGCCAAACGAGGGGAGGATGTTAAACCAAACAGGCACAATGTGTTCCGACATCTCTGCAGCTAATGTCAGGAGAAGGCGTTTCGACAATGAGGAAATGAGCAGATGACCCTGCGAGGCTACGATGCATATTGCTTTGACCCTCCCACTTGGCCCCGCAATTGTTTTTCAATTAATCGCAGCCACTTTGCGGCGAACGACACTGACAGATGGCAAGGTCTTTGTCTGGGTTCATGAGGGTGCGAGACAGATAGTGCTTACTGGTGGGGAAAAGTGAATTTTGGGGCCAAATGATGCACGCCCCCGAGCAGAGCCGCTGAGGCAGATTTCTAAGTGCTGATCTATTCAAAGTGCAAGGAACCAGGAAATAAGGTGGAGGTGTCTCTACAGGTCTGGAGGATATTACACCGTCACGTAAGGGGAGAGTTTTGCATGATGAAGTATCATAGTTAGTCAGTTAGTCTTTTGAACTTTTACTGCAGCACACAGCCATTTGTCAGCATCGCACAATGTCAAATGTGCACACTTCCTAATTTATAAAGCTTGTTTATGTTGACATAAAAATGACCAGATATACTATTGTAATTACTCTTAACAAATCAGATTTCCTCTCAGTGTTGTTTTGCTGCCAACAAGGACTGCCTCCCAATTTTCTTGCCACGTATACCCAAGGAGCACGAGCCCCCTACTCTATGTCTGCAATGTAAAAACCAGAAAGTAAATAAGGATGACAAGTTGTTTGAACTTAATGTATAAATGATCAGCCTTTCAGGTAAAACAAACAAAAACAAACCATTTTAAAATTCTCTTAACTATTTTGGTTACCATTAGTTAAATGATGATGCGGGAGAACAACAACAACAACAACAACAACAGGAGGTCACCTAATGTTTCCCTACATTTCCTGGTTGTTTAATTATACAACAAGATCTCTATATCAACCAAAAAAGTCATACTGTGTCACTGTTAAGGTCACAGCCTGTTTCTCCTTACTCTAAGCACCCCCCCTCCAAAAAAAAAAAAAAAAACCCTAAAAACCAGCTAAAGGATTGTTAGCCATAAGAAATGAATGCAGCCACCTCTCTGCTGTGTGTGGACACCAAACTCCAGCACCACTGAGGCCAGTCCACGGCAATCTCTCTCCTTTATGGCCCACTAAAGTGCTGGCAGATGTGCCGTTAAGTAGTTCTCAACGATTGTTAGTCGAGCCCTAACTTCTCCCTGGTGCTGAGCTATTGATTTTGCATTAGATAAACATGAATCTTGTAAATAAGAGGTGAGCGTGGATCCATTGACCTTAACCATTGTACTGTGTGTGAGAAAGAGGGAGCTTTAAACATTAGGCAACACAATGAAGGGAGCTTCATTTGAAGCGTAATTATCTTTACCACTGAAGTGCAGTGAGGGGACAAATGGGAGTGCCAGAGGTGACATAGATTCTCTACTGGTGTGCTACAGAGGTCAGATCCTCGAGTGAGGTAAAAAAGAGTAGCGAGGTAAAAAATCGAGAGTTATGATGACTAACAAATCAACTGTTTGACTGAAATCAAAGTTTCTTTTGAGATGAAGGTACTGATGAATCGGTCTGGCAAAGATGAAAGACCCGAGTTGGTCTGATTGACCTTTACAGTTCAAGAGGCAGGAATGAGCGCTGCATATGGAAATTTTC
This sequence comes from Archocentrus centrarchus, assembly GCF_007364275.1. Lineage (NCBI taxonomy): Eukaryota > Metazoa > Chordata > Actinopteri > Cichliformes > Cichlidae > Archocentrus > Archocentrus centrarchus. The sequence goes on along the minus strand of NC_044365.1, from coordinate 12,940,149 downwards.
AATGCATGGCAGAACACCAGTGTTTACTGTTTGCTATTGTCTATAAGCATAAAATAGAGCCTAGAGAATAGGTTGAGCTCATAAATCAATGTTTTTCAGGGACCGGAGCCTCACCACAATGTCAATATAAACTGGTAGGGATCCAGTACTTTAAATCTACTGTATGGGCATGAAAACAATAGCTAGGTTCCATAGCTCTTGGCTTACTACCACAGATTTTCATCAGGGCTTTAATGATAGCAATAATGTTCTTAACACTGTCAGGACAGAAATTCATTTCAGAACATCAGAAAAAAAATAAAAGCCTCACTGGTGTTTGATCCATCTGTTACAGCTACTTTCTTCTGTAGTGAGGAATTTATGAAAAAGTCTATAACAAGTCTGATTTATGTTTATAGGCTTCTAAACAGACAGGTAGTCAGTGGAGCCCGGGGAGTGCTAAACAGAGGTACATAAAAACAATGGAGAAGGGATTGGATCAGCTCAGCTGAAACACATTTGTCCTGAGGGAAAAAGCCTCTTCGGCAGCACCGAGCTGGCAGAGACAGTATATCTGGGAAATGGAATCCTTTGACCGTTTATTAATCAATAAACACATTGGGTTGCATCAAAGCGTGACGCATTTTGGTCTGTTTTTTAATGTCACTGATTAATTTTCGCAGGGTCCTTTGGTGCTGCAGAGGGCTGACAGCTAACAAATTGTGTGCAAGCCCGTGTGTGGTTAAATCTGATGTAGTAAATACTTCACTGCCGTAAAGAACAAGCATCAGTGGGCATCACATTATCAGCTTTTCTATCAGTTTCCTCATTACAACGTACAGTTATAAGTTTAATTCTGTCTGCGTGGACAATATGCAAGACAACCACACTAGTTTACGCTCCTCCAAGCTTTTGCAGCATGTGGGCTGGTGATATATAAGCATTTTGTTTCGACTTAATACACAGACTTTGTTTACATTGCTTATACTTTATATATCTGTCGTATTATGTGGCATGACTCGTCTGTGTATCTCTAAAAGTTAGTTTCGGTTATTCAAATGCCCATATGCAGTGTGTTGTCTCTGCGTGTTGACATCCAAAGGCCCTCTATCTCTTGAATCTTTCGGTCGAGGCATGTAAGTTGGAGGCTGGATGAAATTGAAAGTGAAAGCCTTCCAGTTTTATTTAACCCCGTCCCTCTGATTCAATATGAAGCCTGCCTGTGTGCAGATGATAACTGAGAGCAAAAGGTTGACATCAATAGGTCTGACTGACTGTCTCTGCTTGTGTGTGCATGGGCGTACCATTCTGTCTACATGGATGTTTGGGGGTGTCTATGACTGTAATTATACATGAGCGTCCGAGTGTAGCCTTGTGGGTGTGTGTGTGTGTGTGTGTGTGTGGGTGCGCGTTTGTGTGCCAGCTAGCTTGTCTGTCACTGAATGATTAGTGAAACCTGCTACACTAATAATCCTCCTGTAATAGTTTTCTCAGAAGATGGCCCATTTGATTATTGGAATTCATTGGGGCCTTTAATTACATGCACCAAGCATTTCCAGGCTAATTTGTACCTCCGTCTCGTTTAGCATTTCAAAGTGGCAAATCGTTCCCAGCACCTTATTCAACAGCCCGCGCTCCCGATGCAACATCCTCTGCTCCGTCAATAAATAAAGTTGAAATTTAACAACGGATGTCGAGGTAACGCGTTCAGGGTACATCAGCAAGCATAAATCTGCCTCCTCCTAAACTACATCCTGATTGAATTGTTGGATCATTTTTAATCCTCAGATGCACAGACAGATTAGGTTTCATATTCAAGGTATTCCTCATAAGTCTTGTTTTTATGATCGCTCGTTGAAAAGCTTTTGCTGCATTGCTCCAACTCCTAAAATATTTTTGCATTGATGACATATTGACACCTTCACAGCACTAAGTGCATGTGCAGGAAGTTGAAGTCACTCAAAATTTTAAGTGACTTCAACTTTCTGCACATAGACTTTTTGCTGTGAGGTTTAGGCTGTTTTCCTGGATTTCACATTGGCATTGAATGAAATAGGCCACAATATTCTAGCTGCTAATCTCAGGAACATTTACCTTAACACAGCGAGGTTTTTTTTTTTTAATGGTAATTAAAACAATATATTGTGGTGTTCCACAAGGAAGATATTTAGGCCTGCTTTTATTTTCAGTATTTATTAATAATTTACCCTATGCAGCTAAAAATAACAAAGTAATTATGCAAGCTGAGGACTCCACTTTGGTATGTGGATCAATTTTTAGACCTCAAAAAATGTATATGTATTAAGCTGTATAACATTACTGCACCAAATAACAATGAAAAAAAAAATAACAGTAGCATTAAACATTGCCAAAACTAAATGCATTGTATTTGGTAGTAGGAATGTTCTTGCTTCTATCACTGCACTCAACCTGTGTACGAATGTGATGTCATTTGAGGAAGTCACTAAAACTAAAGCTGTTAAATTAGACAAATTCCTATCATGTTCTGATCATGTTGATTTCATTGTCTCCAAGACGGGAAAGGTCACTGAAAATGCTCTGTGCATGTTCTCTCTTCTGTTATGATTGATGATGTTCGGTCACTTGTTCTGTCACATCTGGATTACTGGTCGTCTGGTCGAGTGCTGCTGAAAAGCATCTAAAAAGCCTGAACCTGTCAGAACAGAGCAGCCACATTAAGTCTTGATTCTTCTTCGTGTGCTAATGTGTGAGATCCATGACTGACTATCCTGGCTAACTGTAGAGGACAAATTAAAGACAAGTTTTTTTTATGAATAAACTGCAGGTTAAGATGACTTCAGGTCAGATTGTTATGCCTTGTCCTTGAACTCATTTTATGACAACAACTGTTCTTTCTGGAACAGGTTATACAGAAAACTAAGCAGATTAAAAATGGAGGTTAATTTAAGAAGCCACTAAAAAAAAAAAGAGAAGAAATCTCATATATGAAGGTCACTCTTCAGCCAGATGCAACCAAAACAGCTTTATTCGAATCTAATGGGGTCCAAGGTATGGCCCTCATCAGGATTACCCAAATGACTGCACAGTGCTAGCTGTGAAAATGGAGGTACATGTAGAGGTTGTGTTTATATGTCTCTGGATGATGGCACGATGAGACAGGAGATGTATTTTCCTATATAAGGACATTGCAACAATTTTAAATAAGGAAAACATAAAACCATAACTGGGCCAACTATGTCCCTGAGTTTTCTAATGGAACACATTTTAAGTATCTTAAAGTGGAAGGTAGGGTAAGGAAACCCCTCCAGCAACTCAAAGGAGGCTAATATGTAGAATGGAAAAGCATCTCTCCAGTGATGTTTGCAAACTAGCATCATGAATGCCTGGGAGGATCAGATCAAAAATACTGACATAAAAAATATTAGTAAACATTTTTTGCCTTTTCATTTAATGCAATAAAAGTGCATTAAATGGAAAGGCTTTGCAACAATTTGACATTTTAGTGATATTGACTAGTTTTGTAGCACATTGAGAGCATGCATATTAGTTTGTGTGTGTTTAGTCTGGTGAAAGAAAGGCAGACAGACATTTGTGCTTTGTGTTTAGTCATCTGAGATTTGATATTTTGGCAGGAAGCCACATATGCATTAACATCTTTTTCAGGTCACTAGTTACATAAACATGTACAGCATCAGTCAAAAGTTGGGACACACCTTTTAATTCAGTGTTTTTTCATTATTTAAAAATGGTCTGCATTATAGATTAATACTACAACATCCAAACTATGAAGCAATACATTTGGAATTATTTAGTAAACAAAAAAGTGTAACATATTCTAACATATTCTAACCAGAATATGTTTTATATTTTAGTTTCTTCAAAGTAAGCACCTTTTGCTTAGATGACAGCTTTGCACAGCTTGACATTTTCTCAGTCAGCTTCATGAGGTAGTCACCTGGAATGGCTTTCAGTTAACAGCTGTGCCTTGTCAAGAGTTAATTCTTCTTGCCCTCTGATTGTGTTTGACATCATCAGTTGTGTTGTGAAGAGGTAGAGTTGGTATACAGTGAATAGCCCTATTTGAGTAATGTTCTAAACCATATCGTGGCAAGAACTACTCAACTAAGTAAAGAAACATGACGGTCCATCATTGCTTTAAGAAATGAAGATCAGTTGATCTGAAAAATTTCAAGAACTCTGAAAGTAGGCTGTGTGCTCAGCCCTCTGCTGTACTCACTGTACACCCATGACTGCGTGGCCACGTCAGAGTCCAGTGTCATCATCAAGTTTGCTGACGACACTGCTGTTGTGGGACTAATTTCCCACAATGAAGAGACAGCCTACAGGAGAGAGGTCTCCCGCCTGGAGAACTGGTGCTGGGATCACCACCTTCTGCTCAAAACAAAGGAACTGATTGTGGACCTCAGCAGGAAGCAGCAGAGGGACTACCATCCACTTCTCATCAGTGGTGCTGAGGTGGAAAGAGTGGACACTTTCAAATACCTGGGAGTGACCATCTCACAGGACCTGTCCTGGACTCATCACATAAACATCACTGTGAAGAAGGCCAGACAGCGTCTCTACCTCCTCAGGCGGCTGAGACTTCAAGCTCCCACTCAAGGTGCTCAGGAACTTTTACACCTGCACCATCGAGAGCATCATGCGTGGGAGCATCACCACCTGGATGGGAAACTGCACTAAGCAGGACTTCATGGCCCTAAAAGGGTGGTTCGTTCAGCTGAACGGACCATCAGAACCACCCTCCCCAACCTGCAGGACATTTACACCAAGCAGTGCAGGCTGAGGGCCATGAAGATCCTAAAACAGCCCAGCCACCCCGGACACTCTCTCTTCTCCCTGCTCCCATCAGGCCGGCGTTACCGCTGCCTGAGGACTAAGACTGAAAGGTTGAAGAAGAGTTTTTACCCACAAGCCATCTATCTGCTCAACTCTGAGCCCTAAACTGAACTATTATTGCACAATGTAAATATTATAATATTCTATAATTCCATGTAAAGTGTGTATAGTGTATAGTGTGAATTACTTATTTTTATTCTTCTTATTTATATGTGTGTGTAAATATGGTTGCAGGTACAAAATACATTATACTGTGCATTGTACTGTGTATAACTGTGCATGTGACAAATAAACACTATCTTATCTTATCTTATCTTATCTTATCTTATCTTATCTTATCTTATCTTATCTTATCTTATCTTATCTAGTATCCTTAAGTGCAGTTGCAAAGACGTTATGATGAGACTGGCTCTCATCAGGACCGCCAGGAAAGGAAGACCAAGAGTTCCCTCTGTTACACAGGACAAGTTCATCAGAGTTACCAGCCTCAGAAACTGCAAGTTAACAACACCCCAGATAAGAGCCCACCTAAATGCTTCGCAGAGTTCAAGTAGCACACACATGTTGACATCAACTGAATCTGGACTTTTTGGTTGAATTGCTGCAAAGATGGGACTTCTAAGGAAGAACAACAAGAGGAAGAGAATGGCTTGGGTCAAGGAACAGAAAGAATGGACATTAGACCAGTGGAAATCTGTCCTTTGGTCTGATGAGTCCAAATTTGAGATTTCTGGTCCCAAATGCCATGTCTGTGTAAGATGCAGATGTAGTTCCTAATGTGAAGTATGGAGGAAGAAGTGTGATGTATGGGGGTGCTTTGCTGGTGACAGTGTTGGTGATTTATTCAAAATCCAAGGCACACTTAACCAGCATGGCTACCACAGCATTCTGGAGCCACATGCCATCCCATCTGGTTTGTGCTTAATGGGATCATCATCATCATGTTGGAAAACCAGTTTCAGGTGATTACCTCGTGAAGCTGATTAAGAGAATTTCAAGAGTGCGCAAAGCTGTAATCAAAGCAAAAGGTGCCGACTTTGAAGAATCTAAAATCTTTTCTTTAGTTCTACATGAAGTAACACGTGATCATTAACGTGTTTTGTGAAACAAATTTTTATGTATGCAGTTCATGCTCATCAGATTTTTTTTTTTTTTTTTTAGCATTTGAATATTCTCCAAAGTTTTGGCATAAACAAAAAGAACTGCAACTGTCAAACATTCAAACATATCTACTTTTACTCTAAAAGACTGTCCTTAGTAACATAGGGTTAGTGTTCCTTCTTATCATCAGTGATAACCTCACATGGTTAAAGTCACTTTTTTTTTTTTAATTTAGTCTTCAGTTACTGTTTGTCAGGTTTAGGCAATAAAACGTCTTGGTTAGTTCTAGTTCTACTTAGTTGGAGTTAGGTGCAGGGATTTTAAATACGATAATCAAGTGGTGGAGTGATTAAATTTGATATGCCACTACATGTACCAGGTTTGGTACTCTTAGCATAGTCCTTGCCATACTCACACCAGTCCCTTTTTCAATAGTGAGTTATTTAAACTGACACTGAAAAGAGTGTTCTAAAAACACTCTTTTCAGTGTCACTAAAAACAGTTCCAAAAATATTACTGCCTTGTCACTACTGCAAAGGAACACTGGCTGCAATGACCGCTAACATGTTCACATATCTTTGTCAAATATTTGTGGCTTCAAACAGAAGACTGACGTCCTGATCTGCTGTTCTGTGGAATATGTTGCACAAGTAGGTGATGAGCTTTTAGATGTGAATGTGCAGAACACTACCAATACAATTTCTTCAAGAACACAAAGATTTTATCTGTGTGGGAATCCAGATGTGGGAAGCGCACCCCATGACCCCCCCCCCACTTCCCCAGTCTTTGCTGATTGCTGATCTTACTTACAGAGAACTTTGAGAGGATGCAAAGACTGCAAGGTAGGCTTCTGTACCTCTTGCTCCCATGACCACCTGGTCTCAGTGACTAGTTTTACGCTCGCCATGAGAATGAGCTTAAAATAATGTCTGAAAGACAGGGTTGGATTGGTAGTATCACCGAAAAGCAGCCCTGCGAGACCACCAGCTTTATAGATTAAAGTTGTTGTTAAATCTCTGATCTAACCTTCCAAGGTAGACGTTTTTATATTTTAAAAATATCAGTTATTTACATGATTTGTCTTTAAATATGTGGTAAAATACCATGTGCCAAGACTGGGAACTGCTGGTGTCACAAAGGTTCACATCCAGTATAATTGATGTGAGATTAATACTGTGACTTTTTTTCTAAGCGCATTACCTTTTTGTCAGATAAAAGGAACTCATAAAAAAAATCTAATAATATTCACCTTAAAGGGAGTTATTGAATTTTGATGTTCTTCCCAAGAGTACCATATAACTTAGGAAGAAATCAAAAGCTGTTGGACAATCCGAGGAATCAAGCAGGGTTTCATGGGCTTATCCGCCTCATCTGCTCTTGAAGTCTTTGCTTGTTTCTTCATTTCCTCTTCTGCCTTTTTTTTCCCAATCACAAAAGCCTCCTGGGCGTATTTTTGTTCTTTTTTTTCCCCCCTCTAATTGTTGAACCTCTGCTATTACAGCCATGAATTACTCTTTTCCTTCCTCCTGAAATGATTCCTCTGCCTTCCTACACTGATAAGGTGTGGGAGCCTATCTGATGTTGCTTGCTGAGGAAGCACGATTAGATCTAAGCTATAAAGTCACTTTAGTCTTTTCTAAAATAGCCACAAGGCAAAAAGTTCTCTGGCTAGAAAAATGTAATCTGCAGGACAAAACGGTCAAACATTGTTAAGTCTGCCATGATCACTGAAAACATGGTGATGTCTGTCAGACGGTAAAGCTTTTGTTTCTTGGAAAAACACACGTAAATCAGAAAAACAAAGCTCAGTAAATGATTATTTTTTATTGGAACAAAGAAAACCCTACAGGACACGCCTATTTCCGTTGGAGGTATAAAGAGAGAGTTTTTTCCTTCTCATTATTATTATAAATTACTATTTGCCCCAGGTAAATAAGTGCCCAAGTTTTCAATATATTCCTTTTACCAATAGTTTTCATGTAGGTATGGATAAAATTTAGAATAGGTTTTTATTTAAAAAGGCAGAGTGCACTGTACTTTCAGCACTTCAAGAACTGTAGCAGGACTCAAAAAAAATGTGTTCAAATAATTTTTGGTACATGCAACCTGAGGAATATGGGGATACAAACTAAAAATGTTAGCTGCTTCTGACTGAGCGTTGTTGTTAAGGGTTGAACACAAAATTCTGCCTCCATATCATCTCTGCCCCTAAGAAATATTTATTAGGAAAACTTTCTCAGAGTTCAGCAAAAAGTTTGAATGCTGCTTGCCTCACAGTGGCTTACTGCTTGGAAAAAGCAGACCTGGTCCCATTTCTGAAGGCAAAAGGAGGTCCAGCCTACAGTAGAACTCGCATGGTGTACCTTATTTAGTGTGCGGTGAGTGTAAAACAGGTTTATGTACCGCTGCTCTATTTTACCAGCACAATTCTTCACATTAACTCTGGCAAAGTTCCAGCTTGTATTTCTGCGAGTGGACAAAATGCTTGCTGTCTTGTGGCCGTGGGGGTAGAGCAGCCAGACTTTGACTCCTGGTTCAAGGTTAATGCCTGTTGGCTCACCTCTGGACACACACTGCTGTGATTGATGCATGCTCAGTCGCTATGCCTGAGGGATTAACACTACCCGAATAACAGCAGCGTTTACATTCAGTGACCTCTTGCATCACCTTCCCACTCTGGCATGGATTACTGTCACAAACGTTGCCAGTCGTGTTCCGTGTCTACCTTTGTTTTTCCTCCAGAATACAAATTTTTAAGATGAAAGAGATTTATCAGGGATTTCTCTGTGAAGAGCCTCCTACTCTATAAAACAATAATTTGATACATGCAACTTTTGCATATGAATAAAATATCTTACTTTGGAATTTACCAATCTTGATTAGGCATTCATCCATACTATGAAACTGCACAAAGTTAGCTTATTTACCAAAAAAAAAAAAAACTGCTCCAGACACAGTCACCCACAAGGTGCTGTGTTTATTTCACCTTATAATGCATGTGAAAAGTAAACCAGACCCTTGGGCAATGGACTCGTGTGTATTGCACCACATGAGAGTCGATCACAGGCCATCTGGTTTAGGCCCAGCAACAGCTCTGCCCTAGGCAAACTGTACAAGCAAGTCATTTATAAGTGTCGCAGGTGGTCCCCCGTGTCCTCAAACACTGTAATGAGTAATGAGGGTGGTACCATTGAGGATCCGTCTTCCAGCAGGGCCTGAAAATACAAGGACACCAAATTCACCAGCAGGTAGGAGTTAGATAATGCAATTTGTGAATATGACCAGCAGGCTATGCATTAATGGACACTGTGACCTTCGTTTATGTGACTTATAATGCATGTCCCGGCAATTGTTTCTTATTTTATGACAGCGAAAATGTAATATTAAAGAAATGCAGCATTTCGTATGATTCGGTCTTCAGTCATGGTGCCATGGTGTTTTTTTTTTCTTTGATACCTCAGCATTCATACGCAAACATCACATGTGCAGTTGTTTCAGCTAGAAATAACACCATATATACATTATGTAATGCTGTTGTTGTTGTTTATTAATAGTGACAGATAGCCACCTCTGTAACTGCCTGATCTCATGGAAACTTATGAAATAGTCACAAAAATGTATCTGTACAAACTATCTACGATATGTACTCATAATATACTTTTTTCCCACACACAGTGCAACTTTAAAACGATTATTTCGGTTGGAGGTATGTCATGTCAGTAGAACAACAGAAAATGACAGTAAACAGTGAATTAAAAAACAGTAAATTAAAACACAACTTAAGTGGAGAACCAACGCTAGAGAAAGTATGAAATCATTCCCAAAAATTTGAACTCCAGTCTCTTAAATGAATGACGAGCAACTTGTGCTATCAGCGCCACTTCCTGCCTACTAATGTGCTCGGTCCAATGTAAAACACTATTATCCACTTCCATGAACACAAATCTGTGGATATAACTTTGTGATTATTTCACAAACTGATTAGGTAGAATTTTGTGGGTATGCCATTGATTGCCTTCACATCCTGCCGCTGCTTTGTTTCATGTTCACAAAGAAAGGAGAAGGAAACTGGAGCTATTACTATTTCACGCACTGCTGTGAGAATGTGTTGGCCATCCATAAAAAGCTTTTAGCTTGGCTCGTTTCATTAAAAAAAAGATTCCTTTCTTTCTGTTTTTTCATGGTTCCTTTTTAAGAACCGCTTTAAGTTCAAGTGCTCTAAAAATCACATTTGGGCCAACTTGGTTACAAGTGGTTAGACAATGCGGTTTCACTGTTAGCCCTTCGATTGTCACTTCTGGTTTCAAAACACCAAGATAGTGCTGGCAGAAATACTCATAGTGGCTACGTCCATCGTTTCCGTTCGGTATATTCCAGAGTCTCAGTCAGCAGACTAGCTGAAACTCAAACCTGTGGCATTTAATTTGGTGAGGTTATTGCTTATTAATATCAGTTTCAAAGCAGTTCATATATGCTAAATATATAATCTAAAATGTAGTTTATAAATGTCAATGTGTTTAAGGTTGTGAAATTTACAGTACTGTGCAAAAGTCTTGACCCAAACTGATTTCTTTGTATTTTGCTAGAAAAATGGGAAATGGGTGCAGCAATTTATTGAAACATGCAAAGATGATAATACAGTATATAAGGTGAAAAAAAAGAGCTTGAAAGTCCATATCTGACATGACCACCTTTATTCTTCCACACAGCCCGAACAATTTTAGGCAGCTTTCTTGTAGTTGTAGTAGTCTTCAGGAATAATTTTCCAGGCTTCTTGAAGGAAACTTAAAGCTTATCTTTGGATGTTCTATTGATCCCACACTACTTCAATAGTGTTGAGGTCCAGGCAGTGGGGAGGCCAATCCATAGAGTTCTGTTGTGTAGTTTTGTCGTGTTAAAAAATGAAGCCTTTGCCAATCAGGCACTTTCCAGATGGCTCAAAACCTGCTGGTACTTTTCTGTGTGCAAAAACACTGTTTTATATCATACTGTGTTGTCGTTGGTTATCATTTTTTGCAGATTCAACTACAGAAATGGGAACAAATGATGTGTTTTTGTGACCGGCTGCTGGCAACAAAGTGCCTAAAGATATCATTTAAAATTGGTTCTTTGCTAAGTTGTCTATAATGTGTTACCACAACACTGGTTCATCCTTTAAGTCAGGTGGCTTTTGTATTCCTATATGATTCATAGGTCAGTTTTTAAGTGGGTTAACAAACAAACAATATAAAAACATTCTTCTCAAAATGGTCAGGTACAAGGACTAATGTCCAAAGAAAACTTTAAAAGACCTTCAGAAAGCCTGGAGAACTATTGCTCAAGACCATTTAAAAAATTATAAGAAAGCCTGGATCTTTGGAAGTAAAACATAATGAACTAATATCAACATATCCTTAACCTGCCCTCAAATAACCCTAGTATTCATTCTCTATAAGAGCCTTCCTGTTAAGCCTGAAGGATTGGAGACTTGAATCACAGCACACATATTGAAAATCACAGAAAATCTCTCTACATTCTGCTTGTTACATGATTAAAAAATGCCATGAGTTATGTTTCCCCTGACCCTGAATCCATCCTGCAGAGACAGATAAATGTGCAGTTCGGTTTAAATTAAACTCTGGTAATTATATCAAGACAAGATGTGCACTTACACTGCAAATAAGGAACTTGTTCTGCTCAGTGTCACACTTGTCCATATGGTGTGAATGCAGGTGACTGTCGTAAGTGGAAGAAGGTTACAATATGAACAATAATAGCATGCCATCTTGTGAACGCTCACTGCAGAGCTGTTAATAGAAAGTTGGAAGCATTTGGAATAGATGGGCAAAGAAATGAACAGTTAAAACACCACAGATGAACAGGGAAAAAATAAAAAAGGTGCCACTTAATAGAATCCAAGGAAAAGAGGTCACAGTGCCACCCACGCTGTTTGACTGACAGCTGTGCAGAAACTCCACAGCATCTCTGGCTGCTTAACTCAAAAGACTGAGCCAAACAAAGGCATGAAAAGCAAATTACTGCTTCACTACTACATTAACACTCCTAAACTACACATAAAAACCCCCTCAGCGTCACTGCTGCGACACAGTGAAGAAAGTTCTGCAGCAAAGATCAGAATAGAGTGTGTAACAGGGCTGGGCAGTGTCCTTCCCTCCTCTGCCACAGTCTCCCACTCTTCTATATCTGAGGACCTAAAGACTGCTGTCCCCGGCCAATAATTGCTGACACACCAAAGCCAACATAGCCCAGTGAGCCTTTAATAGTTTTCATTTTTCTTCCTTACAGGATGGCCTCTAAGGTGCCATCATGAATGATCAGCACACAGCCGCCACTGCAGCTCCCTGTGCAGGCTGCAGTGCACGGGCACACACCCACACACATATGTACCCTCCTTCATCTCTCTGATCCTATAGCCACTGCAGGCATCTTTCAGCTCTCTGCCCATTACTCCCTCTGTTTCTTGCTCACCTCTCATCTCCACCCCATACAGACAATTTATATAAAAGATTCTCCTGCCCACACCTTTGATCACAGGGCGTATTTTCATCACAGGGCCTATTTCACAACATTAATACTCTCCCTCTTACCAAAACCATCAAAACATTAGTTCCTAAACTTTCTTGGCCAGTCCCCGACAGCATGCTCGCTGCTATATCACACCAAGTGGAGCTTCAAAGAATAGACTGTTATTTAGTCTAATGACTTATAATCATGACAAATAATGATTCGAATGAATCACTGGTATTCTAAGAGCCCACGAGGCTAAAACAATCCATGTGAGAGGAAATGTCTGAGGAATAGCGTGCTGTTCTGTTCGGCCTTGCAAGTCATTAGCAGGGCGGTATGCATGGGCGGCGAACAAGCAGAGCACGGAGTCTCGGCAGAGGCTGACATTTCCCACATCACTGCTCAGTGCCCAGTGTGGAGGCAACCTGCAGCCCTTCTGATGTTAGTCCTAATATTACTCCAATTCTGAACTCTTTTATTAGAATTAGTACACATGCCGCACAATGAGGAATTTAAAATACAGCTCAAAATATAACATTTTAAACACTAAGCTGGGATATCAAACTTAAAATCTTGGGCTGAATTTCAAATTTTTTAATTCTGTCCAACAGCCCCAGAACTCATCTGAGGTGCTTGCTGAAGCGTTTATGCTACAGCTCCCCTGCTCATTTCCATCACCATTTAAAAGTCTGAAAACTGACAAATTTCTGCACTTTTATAAGGTCAAAATCAACCCCACAAAAATCTGCATAAAAACTGAACTGTGCATTTTATTTTCTAGAGGTAGCCTATTAAATGCCCCTTTTCATAAAAGATGTAGACGAATACTAGATGCCATATGGAAAAAGTTTAAAGGCCACACTAGAGTTTAGTTAAGTTAGCCAAGCTAAAATAAAATCCTATCAACATTATTTTTACTTGATATCTTCCAGTCCTGTAGAAGTTTGTGAGAAGAAGGCTTTTGGTCCTGACCTCTGAACACTTTCCTGCTGAGTTTATGGACTCAGTCACTCATTTTGGGTCATACTAAATCAAAGATTCTGTTTTGTGAATCTTGATCATAGCACGTTTTAAAATGGAAGATTATCTGTGGAATGAAACTGTACGCTCATTAGCGAATGAGTTGTCAGTCATAAGTTATTAGACAACGAACGTATGGTTTCGCAGTCAGACCCCTCCCCTTTTTTTCATCACATCTAATTTTTATCCTCCCAGGCGGATATTGTCATCAGTCCATTCGTCTGTCTGTCTGTCTTTGAGGTTTTACCTTTCTGGACTATAGGCTCCAAAACCACAAGGAGTTGGTCCATGAAATTTGGCATATCTGCTCTTTACTTTTCTAAGATGTGCAACATGATATTCATATTCCTGGATGTTTAGTACCCTTTGTACATTTTGGCTGTATTTATCTGAAGTAAACATCATGGAGGATTTCAGGCTGCTAATGCTATGATAATATATGCTAATGATAGACAGGCTCTTTCTCATGCCTGATTGGCTTAGCCTAATCGTGTCATCATATTGTGCTGTTTGATTGGCTGTACCTATTTGACCATTATTGACTAAAATGGAGAAAGTGGGGATTCCACATATCTAACAACTGATCCAGGTCACTGAACAGCTGGCAGTAGCTAGATAGTAAGAAACTGGAGATCCCAAATTTCTAGCTAAGCCAGTCTGTTTATAGTAACATTAGTTCTGGCCTGTGATGCCAACTTCTGATTGGCTGAGTATTGTCTATCATGTTGGTCAGAGATGATTCATGGCCATAAATAGTACAGACTATAACTCAACATTGAGCAATATTAAAGCCATACCTACTGCTCAGCAATATTGCTCAAATGTAAACAACATGGCTGCCTTACGATTATAGTGATGTTATACATAATGCATTGATATTGATGCATTATATAGAAATATTCCTGTACGCCAGTGGTTCGCAAACTTTTTTCATCACGCCCCACTTCGCCGGATGTAATCTTTTCTGCCCCATGCAAAGCGAGGTCCAGAATGAGGGCTCTGTGTACACAACATATGGTGACAGTGGAGAGTCTCGCTAGTCGGCTTGCTAACGTACCTGCTCCTTGTTCTGCCGTGAGAATTAATCCGATGTTCAACATTTGTTCTTTTCTCCCAGGTCATTCGCACCCCACCTGTCGTGACCCTGCACCCCACAGTTTGAGAAACAGTGCTGTACACACATGAGTATAACATAATGTGAATACCTTGTAACTATGCATTATATATGCCTTATTGTTATAGCTTATATAAATAGAAAGACATTATGTAGTACTTACCCTTGTACAAGAGTGCAGTATGTATTTTCTCTGATTTATTTACCATGAGATTTTTGTTTTTCTGTTCTAGGCTGTGGCTGCCAAAAAGTCTTTGTAGAAATGTTAAAGATAATCACAGAATCTCAATCTCATACAGCATGCTTAAAATTGTTTTGAATTAATGAGCACTGTTAATATTGAAAAAGTTTGTTGGTATATGTATTATATCTTTACTAATCCAGGGGTGACTAAAAGTATTTGGATAAAAGTTTAAGGCCAAGGCCTCCAGATTAGGGCAGAGCAGTTTTGCAGAAGGTAATCAGATGTCTGCTGAAGGGGTTTCTATTATGAAATGGGGATGTAATGATATCCTGACTCCTACATTTATTTTATATTGTCATTAATCGACATTGATGATGGGTCTCAGAACAGGATGTCACAGTAGCTACATCCATCTTTTATACTGTCTATGGGTCCAACCAACATTTTTCAAGTTTCTTACTGTAACACATATTTTGCTACCTTACACACTTCTTCCTCACTGCATTTTTTGAACATTGCCAGCGCTAATGAAGCATTACTGCCACCAAAGGTCAGTTAGTGGTAAAAATAAGTTTTGGTTTTTTTTTTTCCCCACTAACAATGAAAAGAAATGTGACTTTTTTTTTAAGTGTGCAGTCATTTTGGTTTAAATTCATCACTGAAAAACGTTCCCGCCCCTAATCTCACTCACCTCCCAAACTTAAATGTGAGCATAACTGATAAAAAAGGGTTGTTCATATGAGCTTTCTACCTTTCTGTTTAGCTTCATTGCACTTTGTTTGTTTCTTCCCCCTGTTGGTAGCTGAAAAAGAGTTACGTGCAACAGCTCCAAACTCTAATACCTCTGGCTCGCTATCAATCAAACATTCCCAACTGTCAGCTGTGACAAATGTTTGATTATTTATGATGACAATTTGCATCTTGTTTGTCATGATTGCTTTGCATCAATATTTTCCCCTCCAACCCTCCCAGAACACCATAGCTGACATATTCCTCCCCGCCCCTCCAGCCATCATCTCCAGTTCCAGGGACTTCACCTCGCCTTTCCGGGGCTTCCTGATCTCGTACTGCTGCCGCTCCCAGCTCTGTCTGCTCGTGTTCTGGGGCTCTGGCTGTCACACACGGGGAGGCTGGGAGATAAAACGCCAATCTTTTTTTTTTTTTTTTTTTTTAGCACTGGATGCTGCTTGCTGCTGGTAGGTTTCATGTCTGACTGGACACAACAGGATGTGCTGTAAATAAGAATCAACACAGATATTTTTTTGGGGGGGGGGGGGGGGGGGGGGGGGGCATTTCAGACAAAATATGACAGATTACTATCACATGCTGTATTTACCTGCTGCAGAAAGAGCTTAAAAAATACCCACAATGGCAGCTCATGAGAACGTCTTATGTTATCTGTCAGGGAATAACGTGGGGAACGTGCTCCATCTGGTTGAACTAATAGGACAGGCGGTGATGCACCCACAATAATTGCTCAGATTAAGTTTTACGTCACTCTACATTCTTATATCAAGGAGAATACTGGGGCGTTTCATGCTGGAGCACATACTCCTCCATGATTGATCACTCTGCTTATAATTTCCTAATTTCCAATCCACTGGGGGACTTAACTGGAAGTAGCCATTTTTCCTGAGCGCCGACCAGCTTCCTTTTATTTCCGCACAGCCCTAAATGGGAAGAATCTTCCAGCCCATTAAGCAGACTTTCTGTGTCATAAAAGTTTGGTGGCAGAGTGTCTCTCGCTCTCTCTCAGCAGCAGCATGGAGCGGTCTGTTTGATCTGCAGGCTGCAGGTTAATCGAAATCAGCTTGTTCATCAGCAATAGTGGATTGAACTTAACCACCCACCTCCGCCCTGTCAATTCAGATTTGGAAAAAGCCCACTAACACTGGCCGTGGTCTCATTTCCCTCTGTCAGGTAGTAAGTGTCTCACTAAAATGCTTTTCATGAATAAAATTACAATGACTTGTGCTTGAATTTTCCAGAATGAAGAGCTGAATTTTGGGGAACACCAGCCGGGTGGCGTAAACCCTAAAAACAAGCCGTGATGCTCATAAGCTGATATCAGCCCATCACAATCACCCTCACTGTTAAAGAAGGGCAAAACTGTCTTCACACATGCCTGAATGGTAACAACAAGTCACTTCCTGTTGTGTTTATGAGCCTCTTACTGTTCTACCCTATTCCTTTGGGTCTCGGAAGGGTGGCACGTTTGCCTCGTCAGTGGCAGCTCAGGTGGGTCGTTGTATATTGTGGCCATTTTTCACTCTATTAAGTGCAGATAGTGAACTGTGCAGGCTGGATTTGTGTTTTTTTTTTTTTTTTTCCCTCACAAAAACACAGCAGCCAGGTTTCAAGGAAAGAATGAATCAGCTACACCCAGCTCTGCGCACATGCTTTCTTCTATTCCTCTGATTTAAAAAAAAAAAATGCTGGTCACTGAAAGAGTGGAGGTGTGTGTTGATGATCTCATCCTAAAGGTAAGCCAAAAAAATGAATTATCCTTAGAGATCTTTTAAGTGGTGACTGATTTTTGCACAGAGGAATTCTTCATATTGCAGCAACAGTAAGATTGTTTTGTGCGACGTTATATTTACTCCCCCAAACAGACATAGCTGCATTAGTCTAATTTGCTGTCCTCCTATGACTCATGCTGGATACTTTCACTGTCAGCACTAACTGTCTACAAACCTCATCTTTGTACGGGAAACAAATAACTGCAGGCGTCTTTGTGCTGCAGATCTGCAGCGCTTTCATTAAGCTCCAGGTAGTGAAAGTCAGAGGGGTTAGCCTCTTCTATTTTTTAACACATTGTGTCAATCATATGAGCAACATGTGTGAACTTGGACTTTAGGATATGTTTTTATCGAGAATGATCGAAAAAAACAAGCAAAAAAAAAAAAACAATTTAAATCTTACATGAGTGTCATGATGCAACAGGTGCAACAGACCCTCACAGATTTAAATTAACTAACAGCAGTCTTGCTTTGAATAAATAATAAGCGCTCCAGTGTGTTTCCACTACAAGAAGTTATTTGTGCAAGCCATAATTGTGACCTGTAGATACTAATATAGCGACCTCTAGTGGCTGTGTAAATAAGGCTGTTTAGCAGAAGGTCTTGTTGGCATAGGCCAATAACATAGCTTATCCTTCCAGCACTTCAAGTTCCAACTAAATTACACTCGATAAAGTTTCAGTTTGTGTACTATTTAAACAGAGCTTTAAGAGTGCTGCAGTCTGGATGGAACCAGGCTAGCTGTTTCTTAATTTTAAGCTACAATAATTCCTTTCTGGTTCGAGCTTCATGCTCCAAAAACAAATATGAGATTTGTATACATTTTTTCATGTTACTCTATCAAGAAAGCAAATAATTCTCTTTTTTTTGTCTCTTCTTCGTCTATCCCCTCTCTTAGATGTAGCACATATATAAATAGACAATACCAAAAAGCTCCGTGTGCAGAGCCAATAATAAAATGTATCACATCTGATTTTTGTACCTACGCTTCTTGCGCTTGTTTGAAGACTGTTAAATCGCTCTTTGTCCTCGCAGCCTTTCCAAGTACCAGTCAAGTCTTCTATTTCCCTTTTTGAGATTAAACGTAAACCTGATGTCGCTCATTTGCATGTCCTAGAATCTCTCTGTGCAGCTTATCATGGAAACTGCTTTTTATTTAAAAAATTTTTATCCATCTTGGATGTAGTTTCTCTTTATCTGGGAGCTTTGCAGCTTTCCCTGCTCCTAAACCCGACAATTAGCGAGTGAGAAAACATGATGGCTTTGAGTGCCAGCCTTTAACTCGGTGCTTTTTAATGTGTGTGTTGATGGAGGGATGGAGCAACGATGGGTTGATTCACACTATTAAGAGAAAAGGGGAATCAGAACAAAGGCAGGATACAATAGGTAGCACAGTTGCTGACCTAACACCATTAACTGATTAATTGAAATAAATAGAGATGATTTTTTTAGGATGCAGGAGGGGGGAGAGGACCACTGTATGTTTGCATGTTATAATCAGGTGTTGATTACAGACTTAGCTGCTGATTGAGAGACTTCAATCAGCAGACTAAATACATCTCCATACGCAGTAAGGTGAGGGATCTTTCAATCATTATTTAGTCATTAATTAATAGTGATGAGGAAAAGATGCAACTCCACAAAATCCTCTTTTAGATACTGGGTGAAAACAAAAAGACTGTGAACTTTTAACAGGGTTAAAATCCAGCCAGTGTTTGGAATTTGTTATTCAGCAAGCTGAAGTCTTCCCTTTTCTGTTTAAGGTGTGCATTTTTGAGTACATAGCCGAGCTCCTAAATCAAACATGGCCAAAATGGCAAAGAAGGAGGGGAACATGTTTGCTTAACAGTGTAAATTCACTTTGAAGGGAACTGGGAGCATGAAGACACCCCGAGGCCACAGAACGGACTTCTCTGTAGGGAAGTGAGTACATCTCCTTGCCTCTTACCTCAGATGTTTCTTTATTTATCATTTCCTTTCTAACAGTGCATCACGGCAGCTACAGTAGGAATGAAGGGCAGGGTGTTGTCTCTGAGGAGAGTTAGCTATTGTAACTGAGCTCCTGCGCAGTGGAAGGAATTAATCATTAAAACCTTAAACTCTCATAGAGTTAGTCCAGGCAGGCCAAAAAAAAATCAAACTCAGCCATAATCCCATCAGATCACCTGATCTCACACTTCTACACTATCCAGTTGGGTATCTCATATAAGCTGCTTCAGCCTGCTTACAGTTGCTGAGCATCTGCAAAACCACTTTGCAACCCACCTCCACTCCACCTCCTTTCACATTGTATATGATTAAATCAGTGTCGTGTTTGTTTTTGAGTCTCGCTGCTGCTGTTCCCTATCTTATACAACAAAATATAAATTACTGCAGATGGAAATATGAGTCTTATTTTGAACATGGTTGTCCTGACTGAACTGGAATTTTTTTCAATATTTTATAAGAGAAATGATCTACTTCTGTGTACTTAACATTTTTAAAGCTAAAAAAACATGTTGGTTAGGTGGGTGGGGTTAAACAGATGAGGTATAGCAGCAGCAGACCACCCCAGGTACCAGCTAAGGACAGGAAAATGAGGCTACAATTTGCATTTCCCCACCAAAATTTGCAATAGAAGATTAGAAAAACATTGCCTGGTTTCAAGAGTCTCCATTTCTTCTGTGACATTCAGATGGTAGGGTCAGAATTTGGCATAAACAACATGAAAGCATGACTCCATCCTGCCTTGTATCAACAGTTCAGGCTGTTGCTGGTGGTGTAATGGTGTGGGGAATATTTTCTTGGCACACTTTGGGCCCCTTAGTACCAACTGAGCATTGCTTAAAAGCCACAGCTACTGTCGCTGACCACCTCCATCCCTTTATGACCATCTTCTGAACTCTGCTTCGAGCAGGATAATGTGCCATGTCCTAGCATGATGTGGACCCAATAAAGTGTCCAGTGAATGTGTGTCTAGGGACTTTATTGTGAAAGGTAAGGATAGCAAGCAGGTAAAGTGTCACAAGCACAGATTTCAGTAATGGATCAGTCAGTGACAGTTCGTGTGTGGTGTCAGCTAACTTTGGCTAGCTAACATGATTTCACAGCCCGTGTTAAAACAGAAAGAAATCATTACATTACATTACATTATGGTTCTACACGTTAAAAGAAATATTCATGGTTTCTCTGTATAAGTCGGTCTGTGTGTAAACACTGAAGCATATCTAAATAAACTGTTATTTCATCAAAGTGATGAGTTTTCTACCCTTCCAGCTGTTTGACACTTGAGGCAGAAACCCTTCTGACTTTTGCATGTTAATTGCGTTCTTGATTGTGCTGATTATTTGATCATTTTAATATGCAATTTAGAAGGAATGTGCCTGCTTAAGAAAAGTGTCAGCATTAAGAAAAAGCATAATTTATAATCATATAATGATTTAAAGCCTAAACTATCCTAAGTTCAGTTTGAGTGACATACTGTACATAGATAAAGACCATGAATAGCTGCCGTAGTTGGTTTCACATGAAATCTAGAGCTCAGATGTGTCTTCGTCTTTTCTTTTATTCAACAAAAGCTACAGATCACGTGTGTAGGTGTAGCTGAGGTCAGAATGACTGCCGCGTAAAGGACCTGTTGTTTACAAGCATTTCTTAAAACTACAATTTCATGCAACGTGCGCCAGTGTTCATTAAAACTGCTCTGACACAGAGTGCTTTTGCATTTTCTAAACCCATGATTTGTCTTAATGTTTAATTAAACTATGCTGCTTAAACTAGAACTGAACCTCTCATTTTTCAAACGTGTAAAATGACATGTACTCTCAGCACGTTTTAAAATCAATTAAGTGTATTTTCTCAAATTGTTTCTTTAACACTTGTTTTTTTTTTTCACATCATGCATCATTCATCTGCTACCTGAGAGTGGAAAACATAGTTTTTCACACTGCTTCATGTATTTGACCACCACAGTTATAACAGGTCAGATTTAACTGACTTGTAAATTACAAGAATTTTGCTGCTGCGGCTTTTGCCAACAACAGAACTGATACATTGATAAAATTTATAAACTGCAGCTTGCAGTAAGACAGCACCCCCCCCCCCAAAAAAAAACAAAAACAAAAACAAAAACAAAAAAAAAACAGTTTATTACCAGCAGTTGAAAGTTATTAAGTAAATTTGCCCTGTGATGGACTGGTGAACTATCCAGGGTGCTGTGACCCTGATTCCAGGAGTATCTGCTTCTGGATTGATGATTGACGCTTATCTACTTTACTTAAATATTTTTAAATTTTTGGTGAAACTATGTAAAATGTCCACTGTGTTGAGTGCTAAAAAACAAAGCACAAAAAAGTCAAGCTCTTCCTTGATCTTATGCAGCACCAGCAGACAGTACTATAAGAAGTAAAAGAAGCTTGTTTTGTGTATGTGTGCACATTTGATAGAATCAACCGCACAAATACAACAGGCTCGCTGGGTCCATATGGTTTCTGGGTCAACGTGAAACGCCAAAGCACGTGGCTGTAAATGCTCTCACATTTGAGAAATTACATTTTTGTTATTATAAAGCTGGAAAAATTCCGCTACAGCAGAACTTCAAACCATGAAAGCTCCGAACGATACCAGTAACCAGCTGGGAAACTGCACATTCAATAAAGGCACTAATTTCCATAGCACTGTCTGACTGTAACAGTAAGGCTTGAGAAATGAACGACAACACAAAGCTTGTTTGGTTCTTGGATATGAGCGGTGAAACGCGTGCGGCCGGGTGACAGTGACATGTTGTGGGGAAGCAGACAGGAACACCAGGTGCTGACAACCAGAGAACTGTGATTGTTCCAGAAGCTTCTCCAACAAGAAGTCACGGCAGATGCTGGAGATGACAGAGCGCTCCTGGAGCGCAGTGACAGACTTCAGCGCGCGTCAAGACCCAGCTGCAGCACACTGCACTCGACACTGTGTCTGCAAGCTGTGCTGCTCGGCGCCACGCAAGCATAAATCTGTGCTGATCGACCCAACGCGGTCCTCAGAGAGAACTTTTCTTGTACTTTAAGATCTTCTACAGAAATGTAAAATACTTGTTTGCTTGTTTGGAGATAATTTATTTTGTTTTTTTTATCATGTAGGCAAAATTCTCACAGTTGCATCTGTTTCTTCTTTATGAAGATGCAAGCATGCAGCTTTCTAGTGTCAAACTCTGCACATATATCATTCTCCACAGGCTACTTCCAACTCATGCAAATGTAAGAAATATAGTTTGGAGTTCATTTGCATTGGCTCTTAATCAAGTTAGTACTCTGTATTAGACAGCTGCAATTCAGAAGGGGTGGGTTATAACTTGAGTGTGTTGCACTTAAGAAGGAAGGGTCACATGAACTTTACATACTGTAGTGTGTACGCACAAAGGAAGACAAAAACTCTACTTAATTTTAAGACAAACACAAACATACAACCACAGGTTAGGAAGTGTTTGAACTATACATTACGTGCATATCCACAAACTAAACATAACTGAAATAATGATCCCAGTCTTATGAGTCAAATACATGTCATAAAATGGAACAAGTATGCAAAGGTATAGCTAGGTACATATAGCTCAGTTCAGTAAACTTTGACAATTAGTATAAATCAAATCCACTGTTTTAAGTTAAGTAAGGACATTGTTTCTATTTTCAGTGCAATTTCATTTTTAAGACCAAACATGCTGCCGGGCTCGAGAGGACTGAGTGCCATCTGTTACCTTTCAGCGGGGCTTTACCGCTCTCTAGTGGCCACCTCACATTATTGCAGCCATGCAGAAGCATGTAGGCACCCAAAAACAATCACAGCCCCTCTTACTCCATTTTTCTGTTCCAAGTTTTAATGCCAAAATTATATTTCAAATACTTTTTTTTTTAGCTCTACAGACAAGCATGCCCAGCTCTGAATTCCACGTCTCTTGCCAGTACAGTAGAAATATTGAGATTTTCTTAAAATAAAGGCAGAACATGGAGTGAGTTTTCTACATATTTTCCTTCAGCTTGAGCTGGAGGAAAGAAGCCTATACCCAGCACCAGGCTGCTCTGTCCATTATCATGTCCTAATAGCTTGCTCAATGGTGCAGTCCATTATGTGGGTTCACTGGTCAACCAAGACACACGCCATTAGCCTGAGCAAACGTCGCCTTGCAATGCTACACAAAGCATACCTTATTTGTATCACATTAGCTCTTTGATGTGGCATAGCATATTATATCAGCAGCTGCAATTTATCAAACAATTTTGGCACTGATTTGCCTCACTACCAGCAGCAGCAGCAGCCACAACACCACCACCACCACCAGCAGCCATCTTCAATTCTTTCCCCTCTTCCTCTACGAGAAGCTGCTCCAGCAAATAAATTAAACATGTGTCATTGAGCATGCTAAATGGCTTGCAACACATAATCATCTAAATAATTATGAGGCTGCCATTAAAGTGAGCTAGATGGATGACACATGAGGCGTTATGGAAAAACTGGAGGTAATGGTGCAAGATTTGATATGGCAGAAAGGGGAGATGGTGGGAGGATTTCAAGAAGAAAAAGAAAAAAAGGAAATGCAGTTTTCTGTACAATTCCTTCTTTTTTCTTCTCACTGTTAAAAACTCCAGACTCAAAGCTCTGAGGGACAATGGGGTGATTAGCCCAATCAGAAAAAGCAGTGAGGGATTGTGGGTAGGCACCGCTCACAGTAGTCTTTTTGTCCTCCCACATTTCATTAATCAGCAACCTGAGGCCCCCCGAAATCAGTTCAGCAGATTGGCAGCTCACTCATTTGTTCCCATGTGGCAATCAGAAAGGAAAAGAAATCAGTTCACCACCTTTACGCTATTACCTGACATTATAAACCATCTCTTTGTGTTCTTTTTGTTACTTTTCTCATCAGTTTTTTTGCTGCTGCAAATATGTGCTCCTGATGCTAAATGTGACCTCTATTAACCCCAGACAGGGTATTTTTTTAATACCTGTAGTGGTAACAATGCTCTCAATTGATTTTTTTTTTTTTAAAGAAGAAATAATCAGCGTGTGCTTAAGTACTGCTCATATACTGTATGTTGCTCTGCATCGGAAAGTCAGCTGTGAAATAGGCTGCCATTAGGCATCTCAGTACAATATCTTAATGAGCCTCATGCATCAGCCTAAATGATGCATCACGTCACCAGACAAGGATGACAAGCACAATCACATTCCCCTCTTAGAGGATATTGTTCATGGATCTCTGCTTTCAACACACCATTAGCTCACAATGTCCGTCCAGTGTGCGCTTTTACACGATCCCGTTTTAAAGTCGAAGATGGAAATAAATTGGGAACGAGCTCTTCGAGTGAAGGAGAGAAGAAACACAAACAGCCATCCTCTAGCATGTGTCCGTTAAAGCCGCACTGAGTCGCTCCATCGCTTAGACTTTAATGCAGCCAGTGCATGACTGTAGAGTTTATTAGCAGTGTAACTGTTTTAACACTTTCAGCTACATTATTTCATTATTTCGTGCATGTGGTAAAATCCTTGGTAATCTGCTAAGTAGAAATTGGGACCAAATCAACCATAT
The DNA here is from genome assembly GCF_007364275.1 of Archocentrus centrarchus. Taxonomy (NCBI): domain Eukaryota; kingdom Metazoa; phylum Chordata; class Actinopteri; order Cichliformes; family Cichlidae; genus Archocentrus; species Archocentrus centrarchus. The sequence goes on along the minus strand of NC_044365.1, from coordinate 12,915,340 downwards.
CAGTTTTTATTAATTAGTAATAATGTGTTTTTGAACTGCTTTTAGTCCTACTCCTGTGCTATTACTACTACTACTGCAGAATAGCGCGTTTCACTGCATATGCAAGTGTCATATGATGTCAGTGTTGGCAGCTTTATATTCACCAGCTACTCTCTTTGTCATGTCAGCGGTGCTTTGTAAATAGCCTGGTGCTGGTGCTTGTTTCCTTCAGCTTATTAATTGAGGGTCAGATTACTTCCAAAAGAAAAAAAAATATGAAAATCAAGCCAGTTGTTGGATTTTCTAGTACATAAATTACTCAGAAGTAACAATACACATTTGACTATCTTACAGTATTGACATGTGTCACACACACACACACACACACACACACACACACACACACACACACACACACACACACACACACACACACACACACACACACACACACACATATATATATATATATATATATATTAAAGCATAAACCTTTTGCAGTCAGAACAGCTTTTAAGGCCACAGTTCCCCTCTTGGCATGGAAATTGATTGAGCTCTGTCTCTTTGGGCCACGACATCTGCTAAAACCTCATTCCAGCAAAAAGGACCAATCTGAATGACAACCTGCAGCCAATAAGCAAACAATCAATGTGAGCCCATATTGCACAAACTTGTTCTAAATTGGCACAGGATTTCCCTGGGGATCTATGTAGCAATAAGGGATGAGGTTTGTGGTGCAAAATTACACGGAGGAAATGTAATTTGACAGAGAGTGAGCTTCTGTGTAAGGGACAGATGACCGCTGGGAATGTGAAATGATGTCATGAGTGACCTCTGCTGGGGGTGGGGGGTGGGGGACTGGCTGTATTCAGCCTCAGTTTACCTGATACAAGCAAAAATCCACTCTACAGGTAGTTTGTGCCAGGCTTGCAGCGGTGTTTCGCTTCACTCGTGTATGGCACAGACGTGTGGTTAATTAATGTGAATGCTGTCAAGCATTTACATCAAGTTGAATTTAGGTACTGTCTTGAGAATTTCATTTTATTTTTTATTTTTTGTCTTTTTCAACTGGTGATGCTCTTTGAGCTAATGACATTTCAGCTGTTTTAAGCATTTCTTGGCATTTCAGCTCCAATCTTTCAGCGTTCAGCATTCACATTGCATTTTCTGCAGGAAATGCTTAATTCTACTAATAAGAGACTATACTATATCACACAATTGTACTGTGACTTTCACCGAGAAGGACTGTAATTAGGTTTACAATGCATCTTTCATTATTTAATATTGTTTACTGTAAACAGGTTTATAGTGCATGTGGTATTTTTAAAGCAAATGACTGTAAACAGTTTTACATTGTCATCAAATTTAAATGGTGGGGCTCTGGCAACAACAGCTGCCAGTATTTTACAGTAAAATAGGAATTTTTTACAGTAAATATGAAAACATTTACACAGATACTTTGATTTTTATTTTATTTTTTTTATTTGACCTCTATGTCCTAGAAATCATATTTATATACAAACAAATATGACCATTTTAAATGGATCACTCCTCACTTTGTGACGACTCATCCATTTACATATTTGCTGAGTCTCAAATTTGATGCCAGTAAACTTATCAGTGGTTGGTTTAAAGAGCCCCCCAGCAGTCAGAAGATCCCCTGTGAGTAAGCCCTTGGCGACAGTGGCGAGGAAAAACTCCCTTTTAAAAGGAAGAAACCTCGGGCAGAACCAGGCTCAGGAAGGGGCAGCCATCTGTCGCGACCGATTGGGGGTGTGTGTGATGGAAAACAGGAATGGTGTGTTAACCTATCAGTGGAGCTGGAGCTCCAGTCTGGAGCAGCCAAGAATCACATTCACACCCACAGCCATTTTCACCAGTTAACCTGACCCCACTAAGAAAAGAATGAATGTTTTGGTAAATTGGCTTTCTGGCCCAGAAGTAACCACAAATTTTATAAAGCTTTCATATTTCTGCAGTAACTGGTTAGCCTAGCTTTGCACAGACACTGTGAGCAAAGGGAAATAAGGGGACATCCACAAACAGTTTGAGGTGTCATTTACTTTGTTTAGGATCTCAGTCTTTTTAGCGTGTGTTCTCAAAGGTGAAGAAATGAGAAGAGGAGAAAATGAAGGAGATGGGAAAAAAAGGTGGAGGAAGAGCAGGATATTTTTCTCCAGGCTGAACTGGAGAAGCAGCAGAATCTTTGTGGAAAAACTGTACACGCTTTGTATTGTGTCTCTTTGTGTATTGCTTTCATGTCTTGGAGCTTGCACTCCCTACCCTCTGTGTTTAGCTTCCTGTTGTTCCTTCTCTTTTAGTAGCTCTCTCTTTCTTTGCAGTGCTTCCTCAAGCATCACTTGCAAACTTTAACCCCCCCCCCCCCCCCCCCCCCCCCCCCCACTTTCTTGAAGCTTGTATTGCGTCTCTTCAGCGATTGGTTCCATTTGTTGGAGTTTGTATTGTGTCTTGCTGTGTATTTCTTCCAAGTTACTTCAGCGTCCTGCTTCAGTAACATCTCCTTGTGCTCATAGTGTCAAAAGATTTTGGTGGTAACCTGTTGTTTCTGGGTAGGTCAGCAGGATTTTCTTCTGTGTGTCACTCTCTTTTTGAAGGGAAAGACAGCTTGAAGCAGCTTGTTTTTAATTGGTGGATTCAGATTCAGACATAAGCAGTTAGTCCTAATGTAAAATTGTTTTTTCTGCAATTAAGCTTGTTCAGCTAATTAAATTCAAGAGAATTTGAGCCATTTTGCTTTTAAATAGAGGTCTTCAGTGTTGTCTGAATTTTTCAGCCTTAGGTTTTCTCTTGGTTTGCTCCTATATAGAAATTCTTCAGTTGTACCTGCTATAATGTGATCAATAATAAGAAATGTGGAGGGACTGCACTAGTTGTGATAGAAAAGTTGTGTAATCCTGAACCTGCTCCTTCTGTGGCCTGAATCCTGAAATGCTGGCTGACGGAAAGCATCCATGTTACTCAATGAAGCAATTCATCACTGAATCTGCTTGAATCCGGTTTGACTCAACAGACTGTATAGATTTCTCCGTCACCTGATGCTGAGGTCATCCAAATGACTGTGGCTGTGGTGAATGGATACCAGAGGTGGCAAAAGTACTGACATTCTGTACTTAAGTAGAAGTACAAGTACTTATGTTAAAAAATACTTTAGTAAAAGTCGAAGTACTGGTTCAACTCCTCTACTTAAGTAAAAGTAAAAAAGTACACGCTCTGAAATGTACTCAAAGTAAGAAAGTAAAAGTAGTTTTTTGGAGGATGTTTCTACCTGCTATTTTTGTGTAAAACAAACCGAACCTCATTATATATTATTGTAATAATATAAAATAGTACATGAGAATACAAATGTTATTCCAATCTAAATTTAAATTCTAATGAATGCTCTCAGCTTGAATCTGTTATGTAGGACACAAACTGTGAAAGGGAATTTAAACCCAGCTCTATTCTCTGTGTCCTCCATAGTAGAGGGTGACTGTGCCTCCACCTAAACACCAACATGAGGATACTCAGGGGTTACAGTGGGATTCAGAAGGTGGAGGAACCCTAAGATCAGCTGTAGTGGCTCTGCATGGGGAGAAGAATCACAGCTTTCTATTGTGAGCTGCAGTAAATGATGCTGGTGTGCAGGCTGTGATCAGCTGACCTGCTGCTGCTCTGAGGTTTACTGCTCTGTGTGGATGAACTGAACTCACAAAGATGTAACCCAGTATTTCACAGCTATCTGAGCTGATCTCCATCCCCTACACTGACAGCATACAGGCTGTAGAAATGTTGGATTCAGTGAATGAATCTCAGCATCAGCAGCTTTGATTCAAACTCATCTCTGCTGCACTGATGTAACCTGTAACTCTGACCATGAACACAAACACTGTGCTCCAGTCCACCACAGAGCTTTACTGTAAATACAGTACAACAAACTAACCTATTTATTAAACACTAAACTGCAGCATTTTCATAGAATCTTTGAATTACACAAAGTCAGCATACTTCAGTTTATTTTCCAGTCCTTACCTTTAATTCTAACCTCTCTTCTTCCTCTCCTGTCCTCTTTCTCCATCTCTGAGTGAACTTCTCTCTCTTTGCTCTCCCTGAAATACAGCAGCTCTTCTTTTAGCTAGCAGACACACTGTGTGACAAACTGCACACACTTTGTGTGTTTGCTGATATTTGTTGAGCATTTAGAAACGTTGCATTTACCTGCCACACGTTACTCCCTTCATGCTCGCTCCTCTTCAGTAGCGCTAGCTAAGCTGTTTATGTGCCGCAGCGCAACTTACGGACTCGGTCCGGCCCGATTATAGCGCTATAAATGATACATTAATTATATGGGTTTGCGCATTTAATCCCTTTGTACGAGATAAGCCCCGGTGATGGAGGATACGCAGTACGATTGTCTCTTATGTGTTATTATTCCTCCATTTAGGCTCAGATCGTTTTATGTTTGAAGGCGCACTGACCGGAAATGCAAACTTCTCTCTGACGTTAAAAAGTAACGAGTCTGTTTGAAAATGTAAGAAGTAGAAAGTACCGATACTTGTGTAAAAATGTAGGGAGTAAAAGTAAAAAGTAGTCAGAAAAATAAATACTTAAGTAAAGTACAGATACCTGAAAAATCTACTTAAGTACAGTAACGAAGTATTTGTACTTCGTTACTTCCCACCTCTGATGGATACAGATAATTAATGGATGCAGACATGCAGCTGAACACTTCCTCTAACATCTGTTTCAGCTCTGCTCACATGAGGTCCGACGCAGGAAATAATGTGACCTCAAACCACAATTGAGGTCTTCACTTTTTTGGAATTTCCTATTTTAACCGGCTGCAGTACTCTCCCAATTTATGGAATTAAATAAAGCATTTCTTACCTTATCTTATCTTAGCACGTGCATTCTGAGCGTGCTGCCATCGAGCTCAGCAGGGCCACGTCACAGATCGTTAGCATGGCTGTATCATGTATTAATCATGTTACATTTCTTTCCATGGGTGCATGAATTTAAAACAACTCTCCTGCTAATTAAACATCTCTGTGTTCAACAGCCAAATAAATAGCACAATTTAAGTCTACAAAAGTCTATTTGCGATATTGTTACGTTGAATGTACATTTTGCTGTCTCATCATGCCCCAACAGGAAACGAATAAGTCAATCTAGAGTAAAAGTTTGGACACACCGGTACTGTAGATGTAGTAGTCTACATTAAAAAAGAAAGATAGGACATGTTTTTTTGGTGCAAGTTCTTTCATTTTTCCAGTGCCTTTCTTTCCTGACACTCCTGTCTGCCAAGGCCTCAGTGAAAGCTGTCACATTTTAAAAGCAGCCTTTCATGGAGTCTCAAGTCTGGAGAGTTTTACCTGCAGGCTGCCGCAGCACTTCAGCTCAGACAAGCCAGACGCGGACACATTTATTTCTCTTCAGTTCAGTTTACTCGACCATTCTCTTTTCATTCACTATCATTTCCATTACACGCTCCTCAGATAAAGCTAACAGACTGGAATGGACAGCCTCAGTTTCCTGTGGGAGCCGGCTACTGTATTTAAGTACACACACATATTATACAGGAATGATAAGAAAACAACACTGATGGCTGTTTGCCAGTCAGCAGGGCTTTCTTTAGGCTGTTCAAACACATAATAACACTGGTGTTTCTCACGCTTTTCCAAGAGATAAGCATGATTGGAATCTTGGAAATTCTGCATGTTACTTACTGTAACGCCTTAATGGATACTTACAGCAGGCTGTAATCATTTTACCTTCCATAAAAGATGATGCTGTCGGAAAACTAAAGCATTTCTTGTGTGTTTAAGTTGAACTTATTTGTCACACAGATTCAACTTTTCTTTGTCATCTGCTTCACGCTGCGAATGCTGTGAATACTGTCGCAGATGACATAATTTGACAGATATGGAGCTTTCACGTAGTGCGAAGCAAAAAGCTGAAGGCAAGAAAAAATGATGAGTTCAGATAAAAGACCCACATCGAGGCTCCAGCTGGCAGTCGTGTCTATGGTTTCCACCAAAGCCATCTCCTCAACGACCGCATGGAGTGAGACCATATGATTGCTGTAAAGGCCTGAGGGCAAAGAGGCTAGCTAATGTAAAGGCAGCAATTCCCTCTGCTCGAAGATGAAAACAAGATGTGTGAGAAAGGTGAGGGTAACTGAGAACTTTGTCATTTATTCTGTTTCACTGGGAGAGTTTTACATGTGCAGATGGTATTTTTGGCACAAATAAACTGTGTGTGGTGATTATGCCACGATCAGACTAAACGAAATGACTACTCAGATGCATAATTGGTGCTCGGAGGCATTCTTTATACTTGCAGTCACTGATCTGCAATTCCTTCATGTGGGAACAGCCAGTTGGACTTCAGCTCATTTTAAATCCATGTTTCTATTTCGCACGAAAGAAAGAAAGAAAGAAAGAAAGAAAGAATATATAATATTGGACCTGAAGCATATTGTTTCGCTGTTCACACTAGACTTAAACTATTTGCAATCAAAGGGGTCACCCTCCTGCTGGCCATTACAAAGAATGAAGGTTTAAGACACTTGTGCATCTTTTATATTTATTCTATATTGATAACCATACATTCTTGTGTTTGAGTGTTACTAACACACAAAATAACAGCATCCCCCCCCCAAAAGAGCTGGAGGAGGTGGCTGGGGAGAGGGAGATCTGTACCCTAGAAAATGAATGGATGAACCTGACTTTTGTTCTTATATTTTAATGCAGGGTCACGTAAGGGGTCAGAGTTCATGAAATATCACATACGCCACCAGTAGACACACACATTAGGTGAGGAGATGCATGGCTATTGATGATGTCACCAACAACATCATTGCGTATGTCCTTGGTTGTAGTCCTTGGTCCTGAGGACTGATGGCTGTTATTCACCCACATCAGTGTGTCATTTTCTTCTGATAACAGGGTGATTCTGGGCTAAAACCACAATAGCCTCATTTCCTTGCTCTAAATCACATTGCAAAGTAGGCTATGATCTAATTAGGTTGTTCAGTGGTGTCTGCGGTGTGATGGGGATGTAGTTCACTGACACACACCCCTCGAAACCCTTTTTTTTTTTTTTTTTTTTTTGTTAATCTGGGAAAATGATGACTCCGGTTTTGATGATCTACACCTTTACACATACTTTTTGTTTGGCACAAACATGCCACGCATGGCAGTAGATAACCACAGCATTTCAGTTTTATAACTATGGTTTTTAAAAAATATGGCAAAAAAAAAATACAATTCAATGTCTTTGTACTTGTAATTTGATCTTAGAGCCACAGGATGGAGACAATGAGCCAAAGTCGAACTCCTTCCTCATTGCGTGTTTCATAATATTTACAGTCTTGTGCTTATCTGTGGCGAATTGTGGACAGTCTGCCTCTTACTCTGATGTAGGGTAGGGCAAAGTGTTAAGAGCCCAGCAGATCTTGTCAAGCACCAGTAAGAATCAATATCTCATAATAAATGAAAGCGAATGGAAGCCATAGCTCCGATTGAAAAGGGATTTAGGCCTGGCTGAAAGGAAAGCACATGGTGACAGAGTGGGTTGTTTCAGTGATGCAAATATGACACTCAGGCAATGATCACCACGCAAGAATAAACTTCGGTATAGAGTCAGCCTCCGTTTTAGGCAGAATGGCATAAGGTAGCCCACCTGTGCAAGATTTCTTTCCCTGACAATTTTGGGCAAACGAGTCAGCAGTCAAAGATTAAAAAATAAATTAGATATTGGATACATTATAATTTACAGAGTTGAAACACATGCTGCCTTAAAAAAAAACTATGAGTTACTATCACAGTTACATTTCACAACTTGTTATAACTTGTTGCTTCATGCTTTCATCCTTAGTAAGATTTATAACTCCATTATAAAACTGAAACCTCTCTGGCAAGCCTCTATTGATCGACCCGCCCACGTATGAGTTATGCTTTCTGTTATTGGTTAGAAATCAAACGGATGCTGCTGGACTTAAGATTTGATTGGCCCATGTTTATGCCAGTAACTGTCTTCACGCACGGCCTATGCAAATCACCGAGTAGAAACGGAACAGGCGAAGGAGAGCAAAGCGGGCGTACTGAGCATAGGTAGAGGGGACGGACCACTGTTGCCCTTCATCATTTTCAGCACAGTTTCATACTGTCGCGGACTTCCTGGTGCTCGCTTTTATCGAACTGCGCCAGGATAGATTTATATTTATACATATATATCTATAGTTATTTATTGAACCGCAGTGAAAATGGCGCAGCCAGACAGCAAGAAAATATTCTTTGAGAATCTGTCGGGAGCGGGGAAAGCCATTGCAGTACTGACGAGTGGAGGGGATGCTCAAGGTAAAGTGTCGAGTTACACTATTTGTGGATACCGTGGATATGAAGCATCATATCAGTGAGGACAGGCCCGTAGAGGGCGAGGATACACACCTGTGTCATACTGCTCTTTCCTCCAAGTGGCGAGGTTTTTATCTGACACTTAGCAGCAGCCGGTGGGGCTGTGTAGTCAGTGAAACCGTGATGTTATGTGCCTTTTACCAGGTTAGCCGGCGTGCTAATGCGACGCATCCTGCTACCTCGCTAACAGCATCATCCTGTCACTGATCCGGAGGCATGTTTGCTGCTACGCACAGAGACCGGCGCGGCGGACAGATGCGTCAAGGTCGACCGGAGCGGCGTCGCCGTTTCCTGTTCACAGTTTATTAGTGCATTATAACTGAGGGGTTGTGTTAGCATTTAATTAGCTTATAGCCCAATTAATTTAGGCTGTGCAGAAAACAGATGGTAAAAGAGCCCGGCGCTGCGGTACCATTAAGGCTGATTCTGTGAAGGCCACTGACGCACGGATGGGAAACTCTTACACAGCATCTTTGTCGTGTTAATTTTCGATGAGACTAGACACTTGAGGTATTTCTCAGCGCAGTGGAGGCCAGCGGTGGTGGGATGCCAGGATCCTGTGTACGTGATGAGGAGCATATAACTCATCTACGTCTATGCGTCAGAGAGGAAACCCGGGTCATGTGCTCACCGGCTCATCCCGTAATTTCACTTAAGCACATGTTCATCTACTACTACCGCGCATTGTGGTAACAAACCAGCTGTTTAGGAAAATGAGCTCCATCTCTTTGGGAATTCACTAACATAAAAAATCCAAACCTTTAACTGTAGTTACTTACCAGTTATGTAATTTTATTATTAGGCCCACACGTGACCTGCGTAGTAAAAGAAACCAGAGCCAAGAGGGAATCCATCCCAGCTCTGAAAGTGGATTTTAAACAAAATTTCAATAAATATAGATTTATGCTAAAGAAAATATGTCACAATCCGCTCTCCTCATGGCTGTTTATTCAGTTTGCCAACTTCTATTCTAGGATTTCTTCTTCAGCTAAAGATCTTTAATAAGTTTGCAGTAATTTAAGACTCAGGGCCATAATTTGGCTTTATTTATGAAATATCTTTCCAGCCAGTAACTTTCTTCTGATTGTGCTCATGCTGAATGGAAAGTTATTAACGAACTGACTGTAAATTGTAATGCAGCAGTGGAAAAAAAAGGGAATGCTGTCTTTACTGTTGAACCTGATTTAAAATATTCATAAATCTCTTCCCATTTTTTGGCTTCTTGATCCAGATATCGATCCAGTATAACCCTGAGAAGCCGAGGTAGCATCAAACTTATGAGAAAACAGAGTCCAGCTTTAGCATTTGACCATGACACAAAGGACTAAAACTGCTGAAGAAGCATTTTTATGTTCTTTATACTGTAACATTATTTATGTTGAAATCTTCTTTAAATAACTAGCAATGAATTGCCACCCTAAACAAGTATGAATATATTAATATCTAATTTAAACAAATGCTGACCTTTTTTTTTTTTGGAAAACCACCTGTTATTGTTATTTAAGTGGATTTCTGAATGATTATTATTAATATATAACTGTTAATACTAGTGTTCCTATTCTGTAACATTCTTTAGGAGCTCAACTGATGAACGTGGTGATTCAGAAGCAATGAATCCATGCATTAATTGCAGAAAAAACATGCAGAGCTGGCCCCAGAGCTAAGCAGTGAGCTTGTGGCATGTTTAACTGAGGCCGAGCATCAGTGTCAGAGTACATTTTGCAGCCTCGGCTGAGTCCTTTCAGTCACCCCGCAGGAGAAAGTGTCAGTCATGCAGAAGCAGAGATGTTCTGCTTTGATAGAGACCTCAAAACCTTCAGCTGAGGTATCTGTGTGATTAGCTTCTCATATATTCTGTCTCTGTTTTCACCACACTCTGAGTCTGATGCCCCGCTGATTAAACCAGGCTCTTCATTTTCGCAGTTATGTAACAGGAGAGGATGTCCGGGACTCACACACTGGGCTGTATTGTTGTTCCTTTTCCAATAATTCTGAATCTTTTGCTGGCTTCATAAGCCGAACACATTTCAGAGGTCTAATTAGTTCCCTTCCTTCATCTCTGTCTCCCCTCCTTCCCTAATGGCCTAAACCTCTGTGTTGCATAGTAACAGCACTTCTCGGTTCACCGGGAAACTCAGTCCTTTCTTCCCTTGTTTACATCTTTTCCACTTAGCCAAGTTTCTGTCCTCTTTCTGTGGGTAAAACATTAGGATTTGATCCCCTCCGTCTGCATTTAAGCATTGAAATTCAAGCCACAGAGCAGCGTCTTACTGGTTAACACGTTCACTCGGACTAATTGCAGAGGAGCCGTAGGAGGAGCTAGGAAGCCTTTTGACCAAAAATGGCTGTGCTTTTGTGATGTGAAAAAAAATCCACAAGAGACACACACACACTCACACACTCTATAAAAACACAAAGGCTGGGCTTACACACAGTATCTCCCACAATCAAGACACAGAAATACTTAGAGAAAAAAAATTAAAGGTTTTACAGCTGCACACAGATTAAATAAATATCCATGCAGCTTAAACCGTGGGACAGCCATGCAAATCAGGGTTTTACCATGATTTCCTGCAGCTGAAACCCGTGTATTTTCCCTCTCTACAGCTTCCTGTCAGGCATAAAAAAAACAAAAGTTGCTTTATGGTTAAGATTTCCTTTCTTTTTCAGGGATGAATGGTGCCGTACGTGCTGTGGTTCGAATGGGGTTGTACGTGGGGGCAAAAGTTTATTTCATACATGAGGTGAGCCTTACATTTATGCACTACTGACACATTTCTAGCACTGGTTCTGTGTTAATGTGATATTATAGTAGCACTTCCGAGAAAAACATCCCTGTAATAGATTTAGAAGACATTTTAGCCCAACTGTAATGCTTGGATTTGTGTGATTTTGTTGCGCGTTATGTGTACAGTACTAGCCTGCTCTCCATGTATGAATACAGGGATGTTTATTTTCATGTAGCAGATGTTAGAGGAGCTTTGGGAAGAGCCACCCTCTGGTTTCTCATCCTGTGATCCCAGCACATCTGTGTGTGTGTGTGTGCGGGTCCTGCTCGCTCGCAGTGGGCTGTTACATAACAGGCTTTAGAAGCCTGACATGAACACTCTACCCCCAACTCAGGTAGCACAGTGTGATGATACACAAGTTTTATAGTTAGCAATGCAAATTTCATTGGTTTTGAATTATGTGGAAACATTTTGATCATTTGAAATGATGATGATGATTATGATGCACTTAGCCAGAAGTTGTTTGGAGTGCGCGCTTGTTTTCTTAGCTCTGGTATGTATTTTGTAAGAAGTGTATTCTTTTTTTTTGTGTGTAATCAGGGATATCAGGGTATGGTGGATGGTGGGGATAACATAAAGGAAGCCACATGGGAAAGTGTCTCCAGCATGCTACAGTTGGTGAGTAATTCTCATGGCTTGGATTATACTTAAAGTGAGGTTTTTCAAACAGTTGCTCTGTCTTCTGTGGACTCCTGGTTTATGACAGAAACATTTGAGTACTTTTGTAGTTCTTAGACTTCATTTGCAGTGTTTCCTACATATAGACTTACTTGGATGGGGTGACAATTACATGTTAACAACATAGGACTATTTGGCAACTCATTTCAGCATTTTTTATTTATAGGAAGGAACAATGTGATTGTGATTGATTTACTTGTGAACATTTGCTTCCAGTAAGCAAACCCTGGCTCTTTCCTGTCTCAGTTTTTTCCTGGCTCACTGGTCAGGCTGCTGTTGTGATGGTAATCAACACCATTCAGCTGCTTCTCTAGAGAGGATCACGTCCAGTTGGTTGTACTCCAGTTACACTGTTTTGGACTGCAGCTGGCGATGGAAGTCCTTGTTCTGCTCTGGTGATTCGCTGTGAGCTTGAGGAACCGTTCTAACTAGAACCTGCAGCAAGTGGAGACCTGATTGAAGTCCCGCTGTGCCAAATCCACCAAGGCTGCAGTGGAGACCTTGTAGTGCTGTCACCAGCTGCAGTCCAAGAGAGTGCAGCTGGAGTTCAGCTGCAGGATGGGAGGCTCACTAGAGAGGCAGCTTATTTTACCCAAAGTGTTTTGCAAATAAAATGTTTGCAGAGGAAACTATTTATGCATGCACATTCAAGACGCTCTCATTAAACCTGCCATCACAGGCTGTTTATTTCTTGACACCTTTACTGTAAAATTGCTCAAATTATTATGTCATAACTACTGGGTCCCCATACCGCCTTCGCCAACCATAAGTAGAATCTAAAACTGTGCAAAACACTGTCTCACAGACAGTAATGCACAAAAGAGGAACATGTAAGTCATGTGAAATTGAAGATAAGGCTGTTTAGTGGTGACAGAGTACATCCTCTAACATCCCAGCAGGCAGTGTGTTTATCGGCAGTGCTTATTCTGTTGAAATGCTTTGAAACAAGAACCCCAAACACAAAAACCACCACAGAACTTGAAGCCACGTGAGTAATCGTGTGATATGGGCTGAAGACACTTTCAAAACTTGTGCATTATTTCCGTCAGGGTGGGACTGTTATTGGCAGCGCTCGCTGCAAAGAGTTTCGCACTCATGAGGGGCGCCTGAAGGCTGCTCACAACCTGGTGCAGCATGGCATCACCAACCTGTGTGTGATCGGTGGAGATGGCAGCCTGACTGGAGCCAACCTCTTCAAGGAGGAATGGAGCGGGCTGCTGAATGAGTTGGTGGAGCAAGGTAGTGGAGACTGTATTTCTCTGCATTCTGTATTTTCAATTAAGAAAAAAAGGACATGCAGAGTGGAAGTTTATATATTTGAGGGTATGATTACACTGCTGAAAACAGTTCTGACCTTAACAGCATGTGGAGCATGGAGTATTTTGGTTCCATACTGAGAATCTGTATCTCCTGGCAGTAGCAGACATTTCTATTTGTAGGACCTGTTAAATATTCTTGGATAAAAGATATTACACGGATAAAACCCCAGTCCAGGCCTAACCTTCTTTCCCTTTCAGGTTTGATTGAAGCTGATGCCGTTCAGAAGTACTCAGCCCTTCACATCGTGGGGATGGTCGGCTCTATCGATAATGACTTCTGTGGAACAGACATGACGATCGGCACTGACTCGGCTTTGCACAGAATCATTGAGGTGGTGGATGCAATTATGACAACTGCACAGAGGTGAGCAGCCATAATTTCAGTGAGACAATAAACATGCAGCTTGACATCTTAAGCTCCATCCACATACGACGGCCCAGGTAACTTTTTAATGTATTTGTGAGTCGCTCGTGTGCCAGCCGACAGCACTGGCGGCCGTTTCGTTCACTCGCCTTGAGAAACGTTGAACTCGGCACTTCAGCTGTCAACATTAGAAGTTGCTGAATTTTGTGGTCAACACGTCGCCGCTGTCTCTTCCTGTGTGGACACACCTTTGAACTAGCAATATGAAAAATTGACTAATGCTAAGTCTGTTCATATTTATATATAGAAACTTATTGCTTTGAGGTGTATCTGTGAAAAAGGCTTATTTAACTACATAGCCGTCTTAGTTTTTTAACAAATTTGAATAAGGAACAGAAGAACAATAATTTAAAAGTGTAGCAGGTGATTGTGATTTCATCTGCATTCCTCAGCAAATAAATCTGTACTTGGATCCATCAGCATTGCTACATCATATTTTCTCTTCTTATCTTTCAGTCACCAGAGGACATTTGTATTGGAGGTCATGGGCAGACACTGTGGGTAAGAATGGATAAACTTTGTAGCAGATCCAAAACCATAACATTTCAGTCATTGACAGACACCATTATCACCTGTGTGTGTGTGTTTCTTAGCTACCTGGCCTTGGTGAGCGGCCTGGCTTGCGGGGCAGACTGGGTGTTGATCCCTGAAATGCCTCCAGAGGACGGCTGGGAGGAGAAGATGTGTCAGAAACTATCGGCGGTAACGCAACCAGATTTGTTTCCCCCCGCAGTGAACTTAGAGAAGTGTAGTATTGCGGGGGTCTGTGCCATGTAATGTTTTATTTAATCTGACAGTGTTGTTGTTCCTCTTCAAAACTTTTCTTTTTTGGATTTTCTACGAGGACTTTAAATCATCAAACACTATCTTGAGGTTTTATCTGATATGTTACTGTGTTTTTTTTTTCCTGTTTGAAAACATGCCAATGTTCTATGATTTAGACCCGCTCCAGGGGCACAAGGCTGAACATAATCATAGTTGCAGAGGGAGCCATTGACAGGCATGGGAAACCTATAACCTCTAGTATTGTCAAGGATGTGAGTACCTGAGTGTTAAGAAAGGGGAAGCCAGAAGCACGGAGACCTGACTGATGTAACCCAGTCCTCTGAGCCACAAACAGCTGAAATCCTCTGCTACAGTTTTTGTACAGTATGCACATTACCTAACTCTGTAATAATAAACTGCGAACAAGCAGTAACAAAGGCAGGATTCTGCTGATAACTAAGTGTGAACACAAGCTGTGGTGACACCCAGGCTTTTATTGTGAAGTAATCTGTCCTCGGCTCCCAGGCTGTCATCACTGTCTGGCTCCCCCCGTGCTTCTGAAAGCCCACGTCACAGCCACAGTCTCAGTTTTTCTGTCATGTTGTTTCTCCACCACGCCCTCCTTGTAGAACCGAGCAGGGATGAAAAGGCTGAATATCATAATTGTAGCCGAAGGGGCGATTGATCGTAACAACAAATCCATTACCACTGAATATGTTAAGAATGTAAGTACAGAGTGTAACCAGTTCCAGCTTTGACTCCCTCCTGAATGACCTCTACTACTGTACTGCTGCCCTGGTGTGGCTTTGTTGCTGTGTTTCTGGAATGCTCTGTCAAGCACACTTGCTAGTTTGGTAAGCTAGCTTTCACGGTACTGTACCTGCCAAAGCACTGCAAGACACCCTCACTAAACCTCACAGCCAGACACTGGCCACATAGCATTTACTCCTAACTGCTTCACACATAGCCTTTTTTTATAAAAAATAAATGGACTTTTTAACTGTAAATTTGCTCAGAATGAATTATCATTATAATACTGTATGATTACTAACCCATTTTTTAATTTGGAAATCTTTTTTTAAATAACAGACTTTATTGTTTTTTGATTTAAAATTAAGAGCTCCTTTCTAACATGACTGAAAAATTAGAACGGCTTGCTTGTGCTTTGCTGTTTCCCCTTCTCTTCAGCTTCAGATCGTGCTGATGTTTTAGTCCGTGATGTGCCAGTTCGTGTACATGTGTTTCTGCAAATACCTTTGTTTTGCATATATTAGAGACACAATTATACCTTTGACTACCATCTATAATATGCATTAGATGAATTTAGGCAGCATTAAAGCGACATTTCACCCAAAAATCAAATCAGCGTCTTCTTTTCTCTGGCCTGTAATGCTATTTATCCATCTAGATTATTTTGGTGTTTGCCTTCTGTTTAATGTACCAGAACTAACTTTCGGTAGATTTGTGGTGCTCAGAGCGCCAGAATCCATTTGGAAACCTCAGCAGGAATGCGTTTCAGAAATCGTGGCTGGTTATTAAAAAAAACAGACAATGAAAAACCCCACAAACCTTATTCTGAAAAAGTTTAATGTAGCTTTGTTGTTTTAAACCAAACTGCAACTAGGCATTGCATCATTATGTGGACAGAAGTGTGCGTGAACCTGTGATGAGACGTTTTATAAATGCATTTGTTTATTTATTTTTTGCTGCTTTGACCAGCACTGGGCAAACACCATTATATTCATGAGAAAACAGACAAACCTCTGGAGCTGGGTAGCTCCCAGCAGAATGTGGTGATAAATGGCACCACAGGCCTGAGGAAAATGTGGAATTTTGATTTTCGGGTGAACTGCCCCTTTAAGGATCCGTTACCTAATTTAACAGCTGTTATTTTCATGAGAATACTGATGACATGTGATGCCAGATTATCTGCTAAAACCTGTGTTTTTATCCTGGTAGCTGGTTGTCAAATGCTTGGGTTTCGACACACGAGTGACAATTTTGGGGCACGTGCAGAGAGGAGGAACCCCATCTGCCTTTGACCGCATCTTGGTAGGTCCACCCCTCTGGAGTTATGAGCCAGGGCTGTGACTTTTTTGCTGAATGTTGAATTAGTTGAGTAGAAACCAAACATCTGTTGTTCCTCGTGCTCAAAAGGCAGCATTTGTTTTTTTTCTGCATCATACGATAACAAGATGGTACTGTTTTGCTTCTGGCCTGCTGGTTAAATAAAACATGCTGTTGAGGTTGCTTTAATTGACATCTTTTACTTTTTGGCATTTTACAGGCACATTTACTAACTGAGAAACATATTTATGAGCACTTAAGGTATTATTCCTAATTTTAGAAGCCATAATATTATCATATATCGTTTATTTTTCACAATTTCCATGTTTGATTTTTTGGTTATTGGAGCATTTATAGTAAAAGTTCCCCATCTGCAGTAATTTTTTTGAGGAGTTGTCCAGTTGCCCAGAGCATTTCCTCTTTAATCCTGCGTGTGTCTGAGGAGAGTTGCCCTCAGGTTTTACGTTAAGCATATTAACAGATTTGTGGACACATGAAGAACTGTGTGCCAGTGAGAGTGAGGAGCATCCCTTCATGTTTACTAGAGATGAAAACAAAAACAAAAAAAAAAGATGGATGTTTGAGGCGAGAATTTTAGATTTAGAGTAAATAATGAGAAAGCTGGGGAAGAATGTGCTGGCAGAGAAACGATGAGTGTACAGGTGAAACAAAGTGATGAGGATCCAGTTTAATCTGTGTGTTTCTCATATAGGCCAGTCGTATGGGTGTGGAGGCGGTTCTCGCCCTTTTGGAGACCACAGCCAACACGCCGGCCTGTGTGGTTTCTCTGTGCGGGAACCAGTCGGTGCGCGTGCCTCTGATGGAGTGTGTGCAGATGGTAAGTGCTGTTGTGGGCTGGAAACAGTCCAAGACCTTCACACAGTCGATACACACACACACACACACACACACACACACCCACACACACACACACACACACACATATTTACAAAACTACAGAAGCTGAGGAGAGAGAGAGGCAGAGTCAACGGGGACAAAGAGCTTAAGTAATGATAACAGACAGCACGGCATGGAGTGGCACTAGTGTCCACAAGAGAAATTGTTTGAGAGGGAGTTATTACTGGTTAATCATTATCTGAGAAATTTGGCAGGGTTGCTGATGATGATGTAAGAGGAACACCATCTCCATAGAAATGCACAAAGAAGCTTTGTTGTCGTTCGCTCTCCTTGTTTGGATTTTGACAGAGCTCAGAAGGAAGACCTTATTGTCGAGACAGGAAATTTTGTTCGAGGTGAAAACCAGGTTGTGCATTCGTCACCTTGTGTTCCTGAACACATCATGACGTTTAACTCTTGTTTTCTCTCTCCACACTTGAGGACACTTCCTCCTACATGCAGCAGTTGTGACTCTTACAGTGGACGCTTCAAAGATCAAAGACTTTGCATGCCGATATATTTATTCCTAGCTGATGTAAATTAGACAAAGTGAAAGTGCTTTAGGAATTGCAGTGCATGAATACTGATTTCAAACAGTGAAATGTTTCCTTTTTTTTCCCCCAGACTCAAGAGGTCCAGAAGGCTATGGACCAGAAACGCTTTGAGGAGGCTGTTAAGCTTCGGGGCAGGTATGAGTGACAGACCACTCCGTTATACAAAAGCTATCACGTCCCTGAACTTCACTCAGTCTGATGTTGCTCACTGCAGATGAGGAAAGTGGATCAAGGTGCTATTTTAGAACCACCAGTCTGTTGTTTACACTCAGTATTCAGCAGGAAGAGCAAAGAGGCAAAGAATCAGGATCATGGAGATACTTTTCAAATACCCCACCTTTAGTTTTGATCTGTACTCACTGTTTGGAACAGATGAGCTGACTGTCTTTGTTTTTACTGCAGGAGCTTTGAAAACAACCTGAGGACATACAAACTGCTGGCTCATCGTAAACCAGAGTCTGAACTGCCCACTGTAAGTCAGCGATGGTGTTGTCAGCTTTGCTCACTCCTAACGCACACACAGAAATGAAAAAGGACAGAGGCAAGCCCCCCCCCCACAGAATACCTGTAGAGCAGGTTGTTTCTAGAGTCGAGTCAGCCTCCCTTAAGCCACCGACACTGTCCTAAGGTTCTGCCTACAAGTAACGACTCAGCTATTGCCATTGTAATGTGCCTCGCTGCTGCTGTTTTCAGTGCTGTCCTTGTAAAAAACAGCTGGATCCAGAATACTTTATTTATCCAGAGCAAAAAAAAAGTAACGTACAAACCATCAGGCCCCAGTGAGGATTGAACTCACGACCCCTGGTTTACAAGACCAGTGCTCTAACCACTGAGCTATGGAGCCTCTGTGGCACACCCTTTGACTGAGTAATCATATAAGTATTATTCTGACATCAACCTGAGCAAATTAGTGTTCCACAGTCATCCGTGTCAGTGGTTCCCTGCTGTTCAATATAATAACTGTTATTAACAGCTGAGCATGTTATCCTTATTTGCTGTGAAGCCTAAAGTTGTAGTCAATGTGGGCCTCATATGGGGCCCAGGTGGCTTGCCATTGCTGTGCAGTGATATCAGTTCACACCTGGTTCCCCCTGCTGTGGGTCAGACTTGTTCATCCCTGCCAGGAGCTGTGGCTCCGTAGGAGGTAGCTCACACTGAAGATCAGTGAAGTAGAGGCAGCATGGCGGACTCCATGCTGTGGAGCTTGCCTTAGGGTCTGACCCCCCCCCCCCCCCCCCCCCCCCCCGCATCTGTGATAATGACCAATGTAAGCCTAGCATGTGGCTGAGAGTACACCAGAAAGCATCTATTGATTTCTTCTGTAGAGCGTGATCAACCGTGCTCCAAACACAGTTTGTTACTTGGTGGAATTAGATCAGCTGTACCAGTTAAACCAGAATGATGGTGTAATCTGTTGCTGTGCATTTTATGTCTTCAGAGCAACTTCAACGTGGCAGTGTTGAATGTTGGGGCCCCTGCAGCAGGCATGAATGCTGCTGTCCGTTCAGCTGTAAGGGTGGGGATCTCTGAGGGGCACAAGATGTTTGCTGTCAGTGATGGCTTTGAGGGATTCTACAAAGGACAGGTGAGCCTTATAGCACTGCTGCACGTCATTATAATCTACCAGAGGAGTCATCAAACTAATGAGATTTCATGTTATTTAAGTGCATTCATAATTTGCAGCTTAATAAAAATCTTCTGCGTGTGTCTCGCTTTTTTTTTTTTTTAATCAATATCTCAGAGAGAATTGGCTTAGCTTGATGAGAGTCAGACAGTGCACAATCACACCAAAGCATAATCAGGGAAACCCAGGGGATAATCTGTCCAGATTAATGTAAACCAATTTCCCATGCTGACTCTCCCTGCTCAGCTCAGCTCAGTCAAAGCAGATGCAGTACCACAAACTAATCAGTGGAGGGAAACAGACTGTGCTCACTGGGCTAAGAAACACAGCCTCAGACTGACAAGAAAAAAGGGATGATCATCAGGTTACCTATCACCAAAATGTCAGGGGCTTTTTGAACACAGAGTCAAAGGAAGCAATACCTGTGTGACCTAAACACTGTACTGATCTGTAATCTGAGACGGGACTGTTTCTTTGTTGCGTGACTGGTAGAACTGGTTTCAGACTCCTCTGTTCTCTTTTGACCTTCTATTAGTGAAACACTGCTCAGAGTGTGGGGCTGGCTCAGTGAACAGCACTTAAGAAACAATCTGACCATTTATCTTCATCAAAATGTCTCTACTGTCACTGGTTAGTTAAACATCCTGTGTGAGACCTGGCCAGCTGAATTCAGACTGTGCCTACTGACCCTAAGAAGATTAGACCAGAGGGAATAATGGATTTCTATAATTCAGTACTCAAGGACTCTCACACCTCTGTGTGTTTCCACTGGAGCAGTTACGCCGCTACATAAAAGAGATTGTCCAGCAAATTAACTGTTCTTCACAATCCAGGAGGATGGGTCAGAAAATACACAACTGTGACCAACACAGGTTATGAGAGCTGTAAGGTGTGTTTTAAATGCAGCAACACAGAATCAGTGTTTTGAAAGGGATATAATATTGACCATGTAATGATGGGACTACATTCTAGTGTCTGTGGGACTCTTAACATGGAAAAATAAGAAAAAAGGCACCTGAAGCTATTCACTATCTGCTCTTTACAAGTTAATTATTTGCAGAGTTTATGAAGAGGTGAAACACTAAATTAGGAAAAAAAAACAAAAAAAAATGACACATCGCTAACAGCTGATGTATTTGTCTCATCTCATTGTCTCGTGTCCCTGTAAGAAATCGAATGCATGTGTTGCTGTTGTCGTCCCCTCAGATTAAGGAGGTGAAATGGGGTGATGTCGGAGGTTGGACGGGACAGGGTGGCTCTCTGCTGGGAACGAAAAGGTGAAAAGTGTTCAGCAACTAGTCAGCACTATACCGCAATGCTTTTATAGGTGTCCAGAAAGTTTATGCATATAAATAATACTTGTTTTCATAATCCTCAGAACACTTCCTGCAAAGCATGTGGACAAAATTGCCGAGCAGATGCGAAAGCACAGTATAAACGCACTGCTGATTATTGGTGGATTTGAGGTACGTTTTTTTTTTCTCCGCTCTTTTGCTTTTAATTGTTGCTAAATCTATCACTAGATGCTTCTCGTCTTTAAGTGTACAAGCTTAAAAGCTCTTGAGTGATGACTATTGATGACTTTAGCAGCATTATGTTACAGCAAACAGTGCAATGTTGAGCTTTTCCATCAGCCTTATCCCATTTCATTTCAGCACACCACCATATGGTTCCAAGCATAGTCATGTGCAAAGCTGTATTTGAATGAATTTCTCTGCCTAAAAGCAGAACTGTAGAACTGCAATACTGGAAGCTAATTTTCAGCACTGTATGCTAAATGTTTAAAGTATATACATATATGGATGAGAAAGAAGGATCCTTAAGTTGATGTATTTGAATTAACAGAACACCTGCGTTTCTTCAGCCATTTCACGCACTCCTGTATAGATGCTCACCAGCTTTACTTTTCCTTTGATGAATGCAAGTAAATGAGTTATCCTGTGTGTGTATGTGTGTGTGTGTGTGTGTGTTTTTTTGAGGGTGAATGTGGAGTGGTACCTGTCTGTTTCGCTGCTGTCCGTTGTGATAGACCTGGCTCCTCCCCTTGGCACCCTCCACTTATGTCTTACCCTTTCCTTTGTGGCAAGTAGCACCTCTCAAACAAACCAACCTTCCAAACCGCTCGCAGACACTAAACCCCTTGGCTCTGACCTGCAGGCCTTCCTGTCACTGCTGGAATTGTTAACGGCTCGTGGGAAATATGACGAGTTCTGTGTGCCCATGGTCATGGTCCCAGCCACTGTCTCCAACAATGTGCCGGGCTCTGACCTCAGCATTGGCGCTGACACGGCTCTGAACGCCATCACTACTGTAAGTGATGGGGCCTGACAACAGGAGTAGACAGATATGACACAGACACACACACATATGCTCACATAGCAAGCAAGCCAG
This sequence comes from Archocentrus centrarchus, assembly GCF_007364275.1. Classification (NCBI taxonomy): domain Eukaryota; kingdom Metazoa; phylum Chordata; class Actinopteri; order Cichliformes; family Cichlidae; genus Archocentrus; species Archocentrus centrarchus. The sequence goes on along the minus strand of NC_044365.1, from coordinate 12,893,439 downwards.
CTGTGTTTCAAGAAGGGAGAAAACACAAATGTTCTGTTTTACCAGTCACCAGCCTGTCAGGGGATCATTTGGAGGAAATTCTTGTCGCAGTGGCATCTGTCAGCCACATCTGGCACAAAGCCTCCCTAAAAACTAGAAATTCAGACAGACAAACTGAGGCGTGACTGGTAAATGTAAATGTAAAACTCCCTTCCGAGCAGGTAAGTAAGCGAGTGACAACATGGAGGCATGCTGTGAGGTGCACGCGTGTCGTGGCCGCCATGTTTGCTCCGCTTGCCCTTCTCTCTGTCTGTCTGTGCTTGCGACGGTGTCCTCTGACACGTGGAGATGAGTGGCTGGCCGCATGCAGGTTTTGATGTCTACACATCTGCAGAGCACAAGCTTAAGAGCCTGTAGTTCAGGTAACGCGTGGCGTTTTTCAAACAGGAATCTTAGCTTGGCCATCATCTTCTTCATGTCCTCGTCTTGTGTATGCAGACTGGATTAGCCCTGCTTGTCCTGCAGCATATAAGCAGATATGGCTGTCATGTGGTTGTTATATGCCGTGTCACTGTGATTTGTTTTCTGAGGCCCACAAAACACACAGCTCTCTGTCCTGTCTCTTCATCTATTGTCTGTCTCTGCCTGTCATTCTTCCCTCTCCTCTCTCTGTACATCAACTTCCTTTCTAGATTACGTGTTCCCGTATCTCTCCTCGGCTCTGCTCTGCCACTCCTGTCTTCATTTTCTTTTTCTTTTCTCCGCCACTCTATTCACCCTCCTGTCCACCCGTCCTATCTGCCAAAGGGAAGCCATAGCTGCTATCACACGGAACGTGCCGGAATGGCAGGATACGCTCTCGCAAACTGAGAGAGATTCACCCCTCTCTCTCTCTCCCAGTGGCCGGCCCTCTAACGCGTTTTCTATATACTGCTGCTTCAGGCGTTTGAGAGTCTGCTGCAGCTGTATGAGGCTCGCGCTACCTATGAGGAGTTTTGCATCCCGATGTGTATGCTGCCTGCCACCATAAGTAACAATGTACCCGGCACCGATCTAAGTATCGGGGCAGACACGGCCATCAATGCCATCGTGGAGGTAAGGCAGTCAAACCGCCGCCGGCAGAGCTTTGAGCGCTTTGTTTGAGATGCTTGTGCAAGAAACTGAAAATGATCCATGATATTAAGATATTAAGTATGGTCCAGTGCTAATACTCAGCAAACTGTCTGGATCCAGAAAGTGATCCATTACCATTTTCTGCACCTCTGGTTTTAGGTTACAGTTGCAGCATAAGGGCTACAGGACTCTGTGAGCTACAACTTAGACTGGACTCTAATTCTAACAGCAACTTTAAAGGCTTAGATTTATTGTGCATTCATGTGCTGCTGGAATAATTGGAAAAAATGTTTTTCTCCTGAGCCCCTTCACATCATAAAAACAACACAGAAAGATGGAAGACTTTGGTACACAACTCTCCAAGTTGTTTGAAATCATGCACAAAAGCACGAATTAAAATGGTGCCCATTCAGGTATTGATCAATGTTTTTGCTAACATTTAATATGTAATATGCTAATGTTGTAGCTGTTAGCTTGAGTCTGTGTAGAGAAACACATTCATTACAAAACCTTTTTTTTCTTAGCTCTGATAAAAGGTAAAGCAACTGTTTATTTATTATATGCTGGAAACAGCTATGAATGTGTTGTATTGACACATTCTTACTTAAAGCATGTGGACACACCAAAGAACGACTTCCCATTTTTGGAAGATGGGGCTGTCTGCAAAGCACGTGAATTCACAGCATCTCACATTTTTATCACTGTTGCAGCTTCTGAACTGACCCTAGATTACCTGATATTTACCTGATTGTCAGCACTGGGCTATCAAAGTTACCCCCCCACCCCCAGCTCAGGTAGAAAAAGGTTTCTAAATAGAATCTAACCAAGTGTTTGCATTCGAATTCTGAATTTAATGTTACCGTTTGATGTTGTTCTGTCATCTTTCGCAGGACTCCAGTCTGTGCGGCGAAAGCGGCATTTAGCCTGAATCTGTTGTTGAAATGTAGCAAGTTGACTGTTTGCTAAATAAGCATGGTGCTTTGTTGTTGTTCTACTGTGTGGGAAGTCTTACGTTCACACTTCATGACCTCTAATCATCGGGTTTGCTGGTTAGATTTCACAACACTTTGATGGAATAACGTGAGCTCAGAAGCACAGACACAAATAGGTTAGCTTGTGTTAGCGCTTATTGTGTACTAACTTTGTGAGCTCGTGTGCGTGTGTCAGACATGTGACCGCATCAAGCAGTCAGCCAGTGGGACCAAGAGACGCGTGTTCATTATTGAGACTATGGGAGGCTACTGTGGCTACCTCGCCACTGTGGGGGGCCTGGCTTCAGGGGCTGATGCTGCTTACATCTATGAGGAACCATTTGACATCAAAGATCTGCAGGTAAGACACAACCACACACACACACACACACACGTGCACTCACTCACTCACCATAGAGGCAGTATGCATTCATTATTTAAATGAATGCTGTTGTGGTCATTTTCAGTGCTGAAGTAGGTTTGCATGAATCCCGGTTCCAAAATAATCCCTGTGGAGCCCCTCAGTTCATCCGCTGTCTGACATATTCTCCCTTCATTTTGTTTATTTTCTTATTGTGCAATAAACAACAAACAGTATTATATGAAACCTCAGAAATAACTGAGCAAGCAAATAAAGCGTTCCAACAAAAACAAACAGGGAAAAGTTAAAGGAAACAACTACTAACAAAAAGCTTGGTGCTTGTATTAAAACTCACAGATTCAATAATGATTGTAATAATGATGAAATCTGTTATTGCCTAGAAAGTGACTCTAACCATTATCACATTATGACAAAAAATTCGAGTAAAGCTTGTTGAATCTGTGCCTTGAAGAATTAAAGCAGTTCTGTAAGTGTAGAGATTTCAGCCCAGGACTAACAATAAAGTGGCCGTGTGAAAATAAGGGAAAGTAAAATAGCCCCCCCCTTTAAGTTTCAGGCTCAGTTCTTAACGTGTCATTCCTAGTTTCATCCACCAGATGGCGCACTAGCTTGATTCTAAGGCAGACCCCGCAGAACCACCTATTGATTAACTTCACTCACGTGCACCACTTCTTCCCGCAGGCCAACGTTGAACATCTGACAGAGAAAATGAAGACGAGCATTCAAAGAGGTCTGGTCCTTAGGTGAGATGTTTACAGACAACACGTCTGAGCAGTGAGCAGCTGAGTTGCTGCAGTATAAACATGTGTTTGCTCCTTGTACAGTGAGCAAATATTATGGTGATGTCAACAGTTTTGTGATGCAGCTGTTGCTGATGACATCAGGCTAGCGTGAGCATCAGCACAAACACATGCCGTGAATGTGCCTCTACTAACACTTTGTTTCCCCTTTGTGTCTGTTAGGAATGAGAACAGCAATGAGAATTACACAACAGACTTCATCTATCAGCTGTACTCTGAAGAAGGCAAGGGAGTGTTTGACTGCAGGAAGAATGTGCTGGGACACATGCAGCAGGTAGGCCGCTTTCCCATTGTATAAATAGTCAGCGGTAGCATCGCCTCCAGAGTGCAGAAGTAACAATTTCCCATATTTGTATCATGAATATGCATGTTCCCAGTTCACATGGGTGGTCTTTGTTGTGTTTTGGATTTGTGTATCTTGAGATTAGCGCAGAAAAAAAAAAAAAACTGGAACAAACAGAACTTTGATGACCTCTGGGGAGAATTTGGTTTGTAATGGAATGCAGCAAAGAAAAAGAACCGTGGATGCAGAGAGGTTTTAAAGATAGCGCAGCCGAGCACATCAGCAAAGTGTGCGTTAAATTGTGGAGGAAAGATGAGTGAAGCTTCTCAATTCCTTCCAAAGGGAGGAGCGCCGTCTCCATTCGACCGTAACTTTGGGACCAAGATCTCAGCCAAGGCGATGCAGTGGGTCTCCAAAAAGCTGGTGGAGACATTCAGACAAGGTAAGGTTAATGCTCCACTCGCATATAATTAGACCTGTGGTAGTGGATCCTCCCTCCCTTCAGAGGCGTGGCCTTTGTGAAGCAGATCTGTCATGGAGGCACTCTGCCTGACATTTTGATGCATGCTTATCCTCTCAAAGGAAATGAATTATTGATCATTTACACTCATCAATGTAGCATTTTAATGAGAATATACATACTTTCTCATCTGACAGATAACTATGAACGATATGATACAACCGACCTGTGCACTGTGTGTGTATTAAGGTCACGATTAAAGTTAAAACTCCTCTTTGTTTGTTTTTTGTGTCTATTTCTCTTACACATGGATGACATAAGATGAAGGTAAATCCTTTTTTTCTTCACGCTGGCTCCATGACCATCTACACCTTTATGTTTAGCTCCCATCCCATGTTTCATTTTAGCACCACGTCCCAGTGTGTCACTCTCACTGTTACATCTTTTAGAAGACCACATCCTGTCCAGACACATGTAGGATGCAGCTATAATCTGCCAGTGCCTCACAAATGTATCGGCAGCCACCATGCGACGCTATTTCCAGTCCATTTCTTACAATGATTGTCTGGAAATGTGCGAGTATGGGCTGTATGAGCAAAGCACACGTTTCTTTTTTTTTTCCCCCGCTTTTCCCACATTTTCTTGTTAGTCTGCAGTGCTTTATCTTGCTTCAGCTGCTTTTTTTTTTTTTTTTTTTTTTTTAGCAGTAATGACTTCCATATCAGCACCTCTTTGTATTTAGGTTTGCTGTTGTGTTCCTCTTAAAACCACACTGCAGCTGTTTTGTTTATTGAGATGTTTCAGATAGCCACAAGCTAGCACAAAAAAAAAAATATAAAAGTGAAACCCCTCAGATTCTGCTGAATGTTAAAGCCACTGGGAATTTAGGCAGAAATCATAAAAATGGTTTACAGAGGCATGCAGTGGGCTGGGCTGGACCCTTTGGTGGGCCGGTTCTGGCCATCGGGCTGTCTGTTTGACACCCAGGTTCTAGATCAGAGTCTTGCAGAACTGCTGTGATTCATCTTACTTCCCTTTTTGGTTGTTCACAGCAACCCATCTGAGAGAGTTAGGGGTGCGGGTGCTGCTGCCATCTGCTGGAGAGGCAGCCGTGGCTGTTGGCGGGTGGCTGCTTGTGACGTTAATAAAAAATGAATTATTAAACTGCTAGTATTTGTTTTGCCAGCTAGCAAAGGCAGCAGCTTTATGCAGTTAAAAGCTTTGAAAAAAAATTGCGTTATTTCAAATTTGAAGTGAAACTAATGTGAGATCCTTTTATTGTTACTCTTTTGTGCATAAAGATCCCAAATTACACAGTTGGAACGCTGCCTTGGATTTTGGTTTCCAGTGGCTTTAATTCTATGCTGATGCATGTTTGCGAGATAAAGTAGTTTCCTGTGTTTGCACCTTTGATTGATTCAGTGTTTGTGTGCAGGCCGAGTGTTTGCTAACACTGAGGACTCCTGCTGTCTGCTGGGAATGCGCCGCAGGACTCTGGTCTTCCAGCCTGTTGTACAACTCAAGGATGAGACTGACTTTGTGTATGTAACTCAGCAGCTCCCTGGGACACGGGGAGATTTGTTTACTCAAAAACTGGGTAGCCTTTGGAATAAGCTGTAGACTGTAAACTTGGTTTCTAAAATGAGAGAAAAAAAATGCTGATCCTGAAGTTTCTTCATCTGTCTGCAGTCATAGGATCCCCAAGGAGCAGTGGTGGCTGAAGCTGCGTCCTTTGATGAAGATCTTGGCCAAGTACAAGACGAGCTACGATGTCTCCGACTCTGGTCAGCTGGAGCACGTCGTACACAATCGACCAAAAGATTCGGACGCCTCAGTAGCCATGTGAAGGCCCGCGCAGAATGATGGATGGTCTATAAAGCCCGGTCTTCGTGTATGATGGAAGTTTTGTGAGGTGTCAGTCATTGTGTTGTAAAAGAGCTCCAGTGACCATTCTTCTGGCCACATACTGTGTTCAGGTCCTGTCACTGTCATTTCCTTTAGTGGCATTCCTCTCAGTCTCGTCTTAAAATGCTCATGAACTCTAGTCTAGCCTCCCGTTATCCCATGCGCACATGTTCTTGCACACAAGCACAGCTGTCCTGTCACGCATCTGTGTGTCCTTATTGCCCTTAGTGTTTTTTTAAATTGCACTTTCTGAGTCTCGACTTGCTTAGACATTCTCTGATTCCAGAGCTGCAGAACAGGCACTTTATCTGCAGTAAAATCCAGTGTGTATTTTCTTAGAATGAGTGTGAGGTTAAGCATATTTATGTGAGACTGATGCAATATAGTTCTGCTGCAAGCCAAGAGAGCGCCGTGCTGTGCTTTAAAAAAGGAAACTAATATTTATCTTTTAAACATTTATTTTTGCTTGTAAATGTGGATATATTAAAAATGTAGGCACTGACATACTGAGTTGCTGTCTGTTACGTTGCACCAACAAGTTAGATGTACATGAGACCCACAGAATAAAGTCATACTTGAGATGTGTGCCCGAGTGATTTATTTCACCCTGAATTATTTTGCAGTCAGATCCTTAATGTGACTTTTTTTTTTTTTTTTTTTTTGTGGTTTTGTGATCAAAATCAAGTTTGCAGCAGCTGACTCTTGCTGAAGCCAGTAACCAGGTACAAGCCAAGGAGCCCAAGTATCAAATTAATGAGCCCTGAAATTGATGTGTAAATATTTGCTGTTAACCGAGTGACAAGACGTGGCACAAACCAACTGCAAACGGATGCCAAAAATGCACAAATAAATGAAAAAGAAATGCAAAATGGCCACAAACCAAATATAAAAACAATCTCCACAACAAAGTGGAGACGAAAGATGTCTGAAAAACTACCAAGACATGCAAAGTAACGACAAACTACCAAGAGATGTCAAATTCCCACAAAAAAACAAGCTACAAATAGATTGCAGAATTACCACAAAGAAACACAAAATACAGCATAAATAGAAACTAACTGTTCAAAAACAACAAAGGGATACAAAGTAACAACAAACTACAAAGAAATACATAATGACCACAAAGCCATTCAAAACGCTAGCAGACAACCAATAAAAGGTGTAATCCACTGCATGCACTGTAACACGACGGCTCCCGTGATGTGTGCTGAAGCCAGCAGATGGCGGCAGAGCTCCGCCAGGGCCGCACTGTGCCCCGGTTCATTGAGTCCACTGTGACACGGATTCCCTCCATCAGCTGCTGTCCACTTCTCTCCTCACAATTTCAGTGTATGGTGGCTTATTACTAAAGTAGATTAACTGTGTGAGGCCTCTGTGTGAGTGTGCATGCGTGTATGTGTGAAGCCATAATTAGGAATTAATCTTATCATTTGAAAGAAAATTTCAATTT